>NC_080470.1:21192500-21492500 GCF_030265055.1 Doryrhamphus excisus
ATTCGTGGATCTACGAGAACCCACAGCTGTTCTTTTCAACGGCAACTCTTTGATTTCCCGGAGTAGATGAGGAGCGTCCATAACACATTTATTGAAGGGAGGCCACTCTGCTCTTTCCCTGCTTCTCTAATTAACATCTGGCTTTGCTGCAGCGGTGGATGTTAATTCACAGGTGCCTGCACCCTGCCAGTCACCATGGCAACCTCAAGGTATGCCATTTAGCCGTAACACACACACACACATTCTTCTGGCGCCCGCTTATTGGGACCGATTTATCTCAATAAGCGGGGGTCTCCATGGCATGGGCTCCTGACGCTGGTCCTCCTCCAAAGGAAATGATCTTAGCGTAGCTTGGATGGGTAGCAAAGCGGGAACGCTTGTTCCTGGAAAGTATTGAAGCTGCTGACCAGAAAGAAAATGACAGCAAAGAGTGCGTTGATAACCATAGAAGCAGGAATTAAACACTACACGTCTTTGTCCTGGTTGCTCAGTACAATATGGTGACAATAAGAGTAAAATGTACACTCTTTACTTTATAAACAGTTTACTTTACATGACAAAATTAAAATTAAAAAATAAAAAACGTAAAAAATAAATAAAAAAAAACTTTTTTAGGAAAGCAGGAAGTGAACAAATGTAACAGTTACTGATTGTAAAAGTACCAGATGGAGGGGTAGGATTTAATAAGCTTTGCTTCTTCCTACTCCTTTTTGCCTGAGACATCGAGGACCAGTGTGTGCTCAAGCTAGTCGCTAGCCGGCTAGTCGCTAGGTGTCACTACCCCAGTAACGTAGTTCTTGGGTGTAACAATGTTCATAACCACACTGGTGTGACTTTACAATAAGTTACATACATTTAGAGCAGTTTCAGAAGAACTCATGAATAAGGTACATCCATCTAGAGTTGTTACCGGGGAACTTATGAATAAGATACATACATTTAGAGTCGTTACTGAGGAACTCATGAATAAGGTATATCTGTCACGATCGTGCTTCATTGCTTTACAGTTCGACCCCAGGATGCAGAGAGCAGGACCAAATGCAGGTAAATAATATTTATTCTATGCAATAACAGCAGCAGAAGGAAAAGCAACGCAGGTAGCAGACGGACAAACGACAATGATCCCACACGGGGAGATGCACACACCTGAACTAAATACCAACACCAATTGGGGACAGGTGTGGGTGATTGGGGCAACGAAGGAAGACAGGGCAAAGTAGGAAGTTCCATACAAAATAAGGGTGTCAAAAACGGAAACTAAAGCCCAGACAGGGAACACAAACAAACTGTCACGAGGGAACCCACACAGGGCGTGACAATATCCATTTAGAGTAGTTACCGGGAACTCATGAATAAGGTACATACATACATTTAGAGTAGTTACTGATGTGTGTGTGTGTATATATATATATATATATATATATATATATATATTTAGAGCGGTTACTGAGGAATTAATGAAGAAGGTACATACATCTGGAGTAGTTACTGAGGAACTCATGAATAAGGTACATACATTTAGACTAGTTATCGATGAACTCATGCATATAGTACATATAGTTAGAGTACTTGTTAGGGGACACATGTATAGGGAACATACTTTTAGAGTAGTGACCGAGGAACTCATGCATAAGGTACATGTATTTAGAATAGTTACAGAGAAACTCAAGAATACGGTATATACATTTCGAGTAGTTACAAAAGAACTCATGAATAAGGTACATACATTTAGAGTAGTTACTAAGTAACTCATGAATAAGATACATACATTTAGAGTAGTTACTGAGGAGCTCATGAATAAGGCACATACATTTTGAGTAGTTACTAAGGAACTCACGAATAAGGTACATAAAGTTAAAGTAGTTACTGAGGCGCTCATGAATACAGTACATACATTTTGAGTAGTTATTAGAGGGCTCATGAATAATGTACACACATTTAGAGTAGTTACTGAGGAGCTCATGAATAAGGCACATACATTTTGAGTAGTTACTAAGGAACTCACGAATAAGGTACATAAATTTAAAGTAGTTAGAGTAGTTACCAAGAAACACATGAATGAGTTATGTATATACTTTTAGAGTAGTTACCAAGGAACTCATGAAGAATTAATGAGGAACTAAAGAGTAGTTGAGTACAGGTAGTAGGGAGGTGGGTAGGTAGGTTGGTAGGTAGGTAGGTTGGTAGGTAGGTAGGTAGGTAGGTAGGTAGGTAGGTAGGTAGGTAGGTAGGTAGGTAGGTAGGTAGGGAGGGAGGTAGGAAATGGAGTGTGTCGCTTCTTGGATGCTTCCTCAGAAGGCTTTCTAGGTTGGCCCCATCAGCTTCACTGCCTTTTTCTCAGTTTTCCTTGACCACAGAAAAGAGGAAGACGTGTCGGTGTCTCACATAAAGATTGTGGGTGATGGGCAGCATTGCTACAAAAGGACACATTTTCTTTAAATTGAAGGAAAAAAATCACTAATCAGTTTTTATGAGACATTTAGGGGCCCTGGAAATCTCGGGGCCCAAGGTAATTGCTTAATGGTAAGTGGGCCCCTGATTCATCTAATAATGTTATTTTTGCCACCCAGAGGACTTTGGTACTGATTGTAGAAGGTGTTGTCAAAAGGAGCCTCATGATAAATGTAAATACCGACTATAAGTCACACTTTTATTTCATAGGTTGGCTGTTCCTGCGACTTATACTCCAGAGTGACTTATAAATTAATTTAATTACGTATAAATTAATTATGTTACATAAACACTGGACACCTTTTCTGTTCATGTTTATTTTGTGTAGCTGAATAACTATTATGTTAGCATATCTTACACATATTCAGCCTGTTTTCTATTCTTTTATTGTTAGAACTTGCCTTCCAAGATGACGTAATGTCTGTTTTGGTCAAGTAGTTTCTAAAATAAATTACCCACAAAACATGCGACTTAAACTCCAGACCAAACTCCAGACTTATGTATGTTTCTGTCTACCTAATTATGCATTTTTGGCCTTGTGCGACTTATACTCCGGAGCGACTTATAGTCCAGAAAATACAGTATAATAAAAAATATATATATATAAATATGTCAACTATAAATAAAGATGTACTGATGTTCATAACCTGATGACCATGTAGAGAAGCAGCACGAGGAGGATGACTGGCTGCTTTGTGAGAGAAGAAGAAATGATTCCTTCACGAGCTTCCTAACACGATGAGAGCTGCGTGATGCTGATGAAACTGCTTTGATTTGTACAAGTGGCATTATTGTTTTGCTTTATGTAGGAAATTAAAAGACCATGATGCCCTGGTGTCACACAGGAGGTCTGTCCTTAGTGGGCCGCGAAAGAGCAACGTCGGCCATGGACTTCATCTGCCAATCAAACGCTGGGGAAATTGTTATTAATATTGATGGCGCTCCTAAATGCCACGCAGATTAATCTCTGTTACTCACACTGGATCAATTCCTGATCATTTACTCTTCATGTTACTTCACTTTACTTTGGCTTTATAAGCTTGTCCACACTCTCAAGGTGAACAAACTGCAGAGGAACCCGTTTATGTTGACACTCCGCGGACAAGCTGACTCAGGTCGACATAAGCGGTTGTCAACATAACCAACAATAGCCATCACCTGCACATTGACTTTGTTCATAAGGAGAATTACTGATGAGAGATGATGACATGATTTTTCCCCTCATATTTATGTCTTATATGTTATGTTAATGCCTTACATTTTATGGTCTTGTCTGTCTAGACTCCAAGGACAATCAAGCTTTTTCAATCTACTGTGCTACGGTCCACATTAATACTGCCATGCTTTTATTGTGAAGCGTACTTGGCAGGAGGAAGTGTGCATATTTGACAGTGTAACTAAGCAGTACCTTCATTCCTCACCTGTGTAGAAGGTTTCCTCTGTTGCCGTGGCAACCCAGCCAGCATGGTTACCTGCAGTCAGCGCCATCCTCACCCCGACCGGAGCCACATCAGCAGCCTGCCATCACTGAAATGATGCTGACAGCATCAGGACCACAAGCAGCTGGATGGACACCATGAAGGAATCCATGATATATATCAATATATATCAATATACTAATGTCTTAGCTTGGCTACTGTACCATATGTTCTATATGAGTAAATATGAACACGTGTGTACACCATTAGCTTGGCTACTGTACCATATGTTTTATATAAGTAAATATGAACATGTGTGTACACCATTAGCTTGGCTACTGTAACATATATTCTATATGAGTAAATATGAACACGTGTGTACACCATTAGCTTGGCTACTGTACCATTTGTTTTATATAAGTAAATATGAACACGTGTGTACACCATTAGCTTGGCTACTGTACCATATGTTCTATATGAGTAAATATGAACACGTGTGTACACCATTAGCTTGGCTACTGTACCATATGTTTTATTAAGATATGCCTTTATTCGTCCCTCAGTGGGGAAATTTGTAAGTAAATATGAACACGTGTGTACACCATTAGCTGTATCATATGTTCTATATGAGTAAATATGAACACGTGTGTACACCATTAGCTTGGCTACTGTACCATATGTTTTATATAAGTAAATATGAACATGTGTGTACACCATTAGCTTGGCTACTGTACCATATGTTCTATATGAGTAAATATGAACACGTGTGTACACCATTAGATTGGCTACTGTGCCATATGTTCTATATGAGTAAATATGAACACGTGTGTACACCATTAGATTGGCTACTGTACCATATGTTCTATATGAGTAAATATGAACACGTGTGTACACCATTAGCTTGGCTACTGTACCATATGTTTTATATAAGTAAATATGAACACGTGTGTACACCATTAGCTTGGCTACTGTACCATATGTTTTATATAAGTAAATATGAACACGTGTGTACACCATTAGCTTGGCTACTGTACCATATGTTCTATATAAGTAAATATGAACACGTGTGTACACCATTAGCTTGGCTACTGTACCATATGTTCTATATGAGTAAATATGAACACGTGTGTACACCATTAGCTTGGCTACTGTACCATATGTTTTATATAAGTAAATATGAACACGTGTGTACACCATTAGCTTGGCTACTGTACCATATGTTCTATATGAGTAAATATGAACATGTGTGTACACCATTAGCTTGGCTACTGTACCATATGTTTTATATAAGTAAATATGAACACGTGTGTACACCATTAGCTTGGATACTGTACCATATTTTCTATATGAGTAAATATGAACATGTGTGTACACCATTAGCTTGGCTACTGTACCATATGTTTTATATAAGTAAATATGAACATGTGTGTACACCATTAGCTTGTCTAATGTACGATATGTTCTATTCTATACCCCCTTGATGTTGTCTTCTTCTCTCCTCGCCTGTTTACTGTGTACACCTTCCATCACGTCATACTGTAGTATCACACCAACTACTGTACAAGTATACACGACAATACTCCACTGGTAAATACTCAGTATCACACTACTAATTTGAGTACTACTTCATTGGGATATCACTTTTGGTATCACTTTTAGTACCAGCTCGGGTACTATAGTGGGTACCACTTTTCAGTACTACTTTGGGTACATTTTTTGAGTATTATTTTTGGATACCACTTTTGATGTCACCTTTAGTACCAGCTGGGGTACTACTTGGGGTAGCAGGTTGCGGTAGTAGAGTACACAGTAGAGATGTGAAGTAAATCCAAAGGATGGAGTACTTCGACAAGGCGGCCAATGGAAAGAGGAATATTGTCGTGAATGTACTGTAGTATTCCTTCATTTCTTGCTCCGTGCTCTGCGGTTGCCATGGCGACCCCAAAGCCAATAAAGCAGCGATAAAGCCTCCCTGCTTGCTGCCGAGAAAGCTGGAGGATCCAAACGGCCCCAATCTAATTTACCCTTCATACCGTCATGGCCGCCCTGCAGGCCCATAATGACATAATTACAAAGCTATGAAGTCAGCGTGAGGAGTCTCATCCAGTCTCATCCAGATGCAAATGAACAAACATACCACCTCAGCACTTCTCCTTTTCTTCACACCAACAAGCACCAACCTCAGCTTGATCCTCCGTAGAACGGTCAAAGGTACCTGGTCCCACAGCCTCTTTGACCCTCGGCCCACCTCAGACTTTGAGGAAACATTCATTTTCTACCACTTTTTCCTCATGAGGGTCGCAGGGGTGCTGGAGCCTATCCCAGCTGTCTTGGGGCGAGAGGCGGGGTACACCCTGGACTGGTGGCCAGCCAATCACAGGGCACATATAGACAAACAACCATTCACACTCACATTCATACCTACGGACAATTTGGGGTCGGCAATTAACCTAGCATGTTTTTGGAATGTGGGAGGAAACCGGAGTACCTGGAGAAAACCCACGCATGCACGGGGAGAACATGCAAACTCCACACAGAGATGGCAGAGAGTGGAATTGAACCCTGGTCTCCTAGCTGGGAGGTCTGCGTGCTAACCACTCGACCACCGAGCCGCAATATACAAGTTACCTTTTATTTTTTCAAAAAGAAGTTGTATTTCTGCTTGCGATAAAAAAAAGTCTATTCATAAAAAGACACATTTCCTCTTCAATCAATTACTGGATCTTCACAATGAAGTCATCATATGAGACCAGAGAAATTGTCAGGTGTGCCGTGGGGAATTATCCAATATCACCATACATTTATTGATTATTTTCTGCAAATATTATGTCATTTTCCGAGTGTCCATGGTGTAAAGACTGCCAGAGCAATGTAATATTGGTCTGTGTGGCAACACAAAGCTGCTGGCCTTGTTCCTCCAATAGACTTAGTGATGCACCTGAGATGGTTGGTGGTGAAATGTTGTAACATTTTTGGTTAGTGGTATCATGTAACATTTTTGGTTTGTGGTGACATGTAACATTTTTGGTTAGTGGTGACATGTTGTAATATTTTTGTTAGTGGTATCATGTTGTAACATTTGGTTTGTTGTGACATGTAACATTTTTGGTTTGGTTTTTGGTTAGTGGTGACATGTTGTAACATTTTGGTTTGTTGTGACATGTAACATTTTTGGCTAGTGGTGACATGTTGTAACATTTTGGTTTGTGGTGACATGTAACATTATTGGTTTGTGGTATCATGCAACACTTTTGGTCAGTGGTATCATGTTGTAACATTTTTGGTTAGTGGTGACATGTTGTAATATTTTTGGTTAGTGGTGACATTTTGTAACATTTTTGGTTAGTTGTGACATGTTGTAACATTTTTGTTAGTGGTATCATGTAACATTTTGGGTCAGTGGTATCATGTCGTAACTTTTTTGGTTAGTGGTATCATGTTGTAACTTTTTTGGTTAGTGGTATCATGTTGTAACATTTTGGGTTAGTGGTGACATGTTGTAACATTTTGATTAGTGGTGACATGTAACATTTTTGGTTAGTGGTGACATGTTGTAACATTTTGGTTTGCGGTGACATGTTGTAACATTTTTTGGTCAGTGGTATCATGTCGTAACATTTTTGGTTAGTGGTGACATTTTGTAACATTTTTGGTTAGTTGTGACATGTTGTAACATGTTTGGTTAGTGGTATCATGTAACATTTTTGGTTTGTGGTGACGTAACATTTTTGGTCAGTGGTATCGTGTCGTAACTTTTTTGGTTAGTGGTATCATGTTGTAACTTTTTTGGTTAGGGGTAACATGTAACATTTTTGGTTAGTGGTATCATGTTGTAACATTTTTGGTCAGTGGTATCATGTCGTAACATTTTTGGTTAGTCGTGACATTTTGTAACATTTTTGGTTAGTTGTGACATGTTGTAACATTTTTGGTTAGTGGTATCATGTAACATTTTTGGTTTGTGGTGACGTAACATTTTTGGTCAGTAGTATCGTGTCGTAACTTTTTTGGTTAGTGGTATCATGTTGTAACTTTTTTGGTTAGGGGTATCATGTTGTAACATTTTTGGTTAGTGGTATCATTTTGTAACATTTTTGGTTAATGGTATCATGTTGTAACATTTTTGGTTGGTGGTATCATGTTGTAACATTTTTGGTTAGTGGTATCATGTTGTAACATTTTTGTTTTTTACGCTAACTTTGCCAAAATAAATGCATTTTAAATTAAATTCCTAATGCGAATAAAAGTAAATAAAATATAATTTTTTCAAAAATCTTAAGAAAACTACTTGACTTTTTAAAAGTTGCAACCTCACAAAAATAATAATCTGAATATTCTGAAAATGATTTTTGAAAGAAAACAACTGTAATGTTACCAACGTAAATGCAAATCTTAATGCTATCAAATAAAGAATACAAAAATCTAAAAAGAATTTTTAAAAAAGCTATTATTTTCACAATCTTTCAAAATATTCTTAATCATTTCAATATTCTGAAGTTTTTTAAAGGAATGTTACCAAGACAATATATGTTGTTTTACAATAAATTTGTGACAATAACAAATTATTAAATAAATCAATCAACAGGTTAATATTGTATTCATAAAATATGCAAATGACTAAAATAATTCTAACCAATAAATTCATATTTTACTCATAAAAATACCTACAAATCAATGATTTTGTTATGAAATAAATCTGAAAAGGTTTGACATTCTTCAAGTCTTTATTTTTCATCTTCTTCACCGACATGACAACAAGTTAGTGCCAACATACAAGAATCCGGTTGTTGGTGGCAAACGTGGGGTCTTTTATTGGATTCCTGCTAGCTGAGCTCGCAGACAGTGCGGGCGTCTCCATCGGACTCCGTTTCCCTACAAGAAGGACTTCACTGAGTCACATGACAAGTCAAGCAGCCGGAACATCAACAGCGTTCTTTGCGTCATCTCACTTGGATCACTTTTGGGGGTACGCCCCGCCCACTCCAACATCATTTAGTTTGAAAAAACACTCAACATGCAAACATCCTACCCTCACTGAACACATCACACACGCCAAACTGGGACTAAAAGTGATGCATTATCTCATGCACACACACACACACTGCACACCAGTTCAGGGGAGCACGTAGATGAAGGTGTAGCTAAGGTTGTGTTCAGTGAGGATGAAGTAGGAAGTAAGGCCTCGGGGGGGGCGGGGGGTTGTCGGTGCCATGCACCGTCTCACACGCCTCAGCCATGTTTGCACCACTGGACACACAATAGGGTGTCAAACATCACATCAGGACCTCGCCGCAAGACCTTCAAACAGGCCGTCTTCATGCACAGCGTTTCAAAGAGGAAACATGCCAGAGAAAGCAGCTGAAAAACCGTACTGTGTTGTTGTACGCTGGCAAGGGCGGAGCCACACAGAGCACTTCGCCCAAGTATTTTTTTGCTACACACTGAAAAGGGTAGCCACCACACGGGTACGATACCACAGGGTAGCTAGCAAGGCATGGATGGTGACCGAGGAGTACGTCTCTTAGAAGAGTTAACAAGTGTAATATTTGAGTTGACCAGCAGAGGTAGACATAGCAAATTGATTCCAATTAAATGAGTCCATTCTAATGGAGATGACTATAAAGTATATGTAGTGGTGCACCTTAATTAGCAGGCCGATATCAGGGAATTATGACATGATAACAATGACCAATCAGGCACGTTTGAAAAGTGGGAAAGCATTCCCAGAGACCTCTGTGGTGTCACAGCGGCTGCTTGGAGTGTGTGCCCGAATACAGCACATCTTGCTGGACCACAGCAGGTGGCTCCTCCCCCTCTATCCTTCGCTTCTCCTAGTAATAGTCATGTAGTACTAGTACTCATGTCATTACCTCTATCCTCTGGTGAAACAGTTGAAATGAATCATGATTCACCTTGTTGTTGTATTTGATCAACAAAATGATTAGTGTGTAGATGTATTTTCTGGGATACTTAAACGCATCAAATTGGACTTGTGCATTAAGAGCTGGTGACCGATAAAAACATCCACTTGCTGGTTTTCTTTGTCTGTAGACCACACGCATGCTTAATAAAGATGATCTTGTGATCTTCAGAGTGTCTGTGAATGCATCTCGCTGTTGTGATGAAGCATGGTTCCGTGGAGGACGAGATGCATGTATGCGTGGTCAGGTCAGATTCTGCGGGGACACACCAATGTAAGACAAAAAGGGCAGATTCTGCGAGGACACACCAATGTACTGTACTTTGAGCTGTCGTCATAACAGAAGCGGGGGGGGTAGGGGGGGTGCTTGCCATGGTGCGCATATGTTAATTACCATACAAATTTCTATCTAATTAATGAAATCAATGAGTTTGAACATGTTATTTTTGACAGCCCCAATTGAAGGTAGCGTAAAATAAAGTTAACAAATATAAGATAAAATACAATCCATAGCGGAGAGGAGATGTAGAAAACCATTCCAATCAAAGTACCAAGACATGGATTACTTGCATTCTACATCTATTTACACAGAGAAAGAATGGGGGGGGGGGGGGGGGGGGGGGGGGGGGGGGGGCTTACAGTGCGGCCTGCATGAAGGCGTTGGGATGAAAAGCAGGATTTGCACATCAGGATGTTGCGTTGCTTCAAAGCAGAGCATTGAACAAAAGCATGATCGTCTTTGAACGTCATCAGCGTCACATGACAAGACCACATGACAAGAAGACCACCATGCAACAGCACAAGTTTCCACCAAGCGGTACGCTTCCGCTCACGTCTATGTTTTTCTACTCAAATGGGATTGGTCCCACCCTAGAACCAAGGGGGTCTATTCATTGGTTGCCGTGAAAGGTCTAACTTATGAATCCATTAGACGTTTTTGGTAGCCCTTAGTGAGGGTACTGACTGTTCTTCTGGATGGGCAGCAACCGCAGTGGTACCATACCCAAAGTACCCAAGTGGTGGTTCCACTTGCTAACCGCTTTAGGATTCCAAACGAGTGGGGGTTACTTTGTGCAGTCCATTGTTTGGTGGATGAATAACAATCTCTTGTGAATCCAAATCTTTGTTTTTTACGGTACGGTACCTTTCAAGTAAGATCAGGGCTGCCCAAAGTGGACCAAAGTGAAGCATATTGCTTGGTGGAAAGGTGCCAATGCTGTTCTCCCCTGAAGTGCAGACAGAAGGAGTCTTCAAAGTCCAGGGCTATATCCTGGCTAAAGATCGCGGGTCTAGATCCCGGACAACAGCTTGGTCAGGAGGACCTCTCGTTCTCCCAGCAGCGTGTCCCTCTTGAGGCTGGTGCCTTTGTTGACCACCTTGAACTTGACGGAGAGATTCTTGACGTGCACGGAGCTGATGGCATCAAAGAAGAAGTCCTCGTTGAAAACGGGGTTCCGACTGTTCTTGATGATGTTGCTCCTTTGCTTCTGCAGCTTGCCGGGGTTGAGGTAGACCGCCACGCAGCAGTTGATGCTCTTGATGTCGCAGTGTGCGTCGTAGAGGCTCTCGGCTGCAAGGACTCGTATGCGCAGGCGGGATGTACCGGCGTCGTAGTTGGCGCAGATCCTCACGGTGCCGCCCTTGTGCAGGTTGATGGTGTGCTCCTGCTGCAGGCCATGCTCCTGCGCGGGTGGGGCGCAGTGGAAAGAGGGGATGTGCAGGCGGCGCTGGAGGCTGGGGCTGGGCTCGGCCGAGCTGCACTCGTCGGTGGAGAGTGAGCTGTGGCGGGCGAAGGTGCGCTTGGCCTTCACCACCTTGGCCTGCGTCTCGTGGGTGAAGATCTTGAGCAGCGAAGCGGAGCGGGACAGCAGGGGGGAGCTGAAGGGGGACGACTCGGCTGAGGAACATGTATCGCTCTCGCCACCGCTGAAATAGCGGTAGGGGTTGATGTGGGAGACGTTACAGTCGGCCGGGTTCAGGTGGTTCCCGCCGTCACCGCTCTTGCTCGTCGTCTTTCTCTGACTGTTGGGGGAGGGGACGGGACTGATGGCGTCACAGTGGAACAGCGACTCCTTACGCCGAGTGTGGGGGCTTTCCTTCAAGGTGGCGAACCCGTAGGAGGTTTGGGTCTTGGGGATGTAAGGGAGCGACATGGCGCTCTGCGACTGGGGGTCAGCGTTGGTGTCCCCGGTGACGTCATCGGCGCTCTCGATCTGGATGATGTGGCGGTTTGCCGCCTTCAGGAGGTTCTTAGTGTCCCCGGCGAGCTTGGCGACCAGACGCGGACTCTTTGGGGCGCCCATCTTTTTCCCACCGCAAATGGTTTGCTCTGAAGTGGACGGCTGCATGCACTCCTTGGGCTTCACGGCGGGGGCCTCGGGCTCCGCAGGGCAGCTGACCAGCTTGGGCGGGATGAAAAAGTCCGGGATGCTGTCAGGGGTGAGGACGTTGGTGTAGGGCGGGGCCACCTCTTTCCTGTCACCGGTCTCCAGCGACCCCCGGATCTTATCCAGGACCCACATGGCGGCCCCCAGACACTCGGCTGGATCTGCACTTAACACAGCATTACATTAGGTAGACCTGCACGTCTAATTCCATCCATGCACAAGCAAAAACCCTCCCAACGCCCACCAGGCTCATTTAGCCAACATGGTGGATTGTTTTTTTTTTTTTGGGTGGGGTGGGGGGGATTACTGTTCCTAATATTGTGGCCTGTGCTTAGAAAAGACACCAGTGAAAGTAAAAAAGGTTTTGTTTAGATCGTCACTAAGAATCAAGCAGCTTTCTTTCTATTTTATTTCATTCTTTAAAACATGACAATATGGCAAACTTGACTAAAACTGTTGCTAAAGACAAAATAATGGCGTCAACTCGCGGCTTGAGATTCTTTTCTTCGGCTTTGGATGACAAATAACACTAAGCAGTGAAATGAACAAAGCTAGCAGCAAAGAGGCTATCTGGCATGAATACTCACACTGCTGCTGACTTCTGTTTATTTTCTCTTGTTGCGCTCCCGCAGCCACAGGTGTTTCCTTACCCGGGTGGAGTGGCCAGCGCTCCGCTGCCGCTGCGCGTCCTCGCCGGTCTGTGCCGTGCGGACCTCCGGGGGCGGGGCTTTATACCCAAAGTCGGCGTGCAGCAGCCAATCAGCTTCCAGACGTGGAGTTCCCTCCGCGACCAGTTGTTACTGTTAGTATGATCACACACACGCATTGTTCTTCCACCTGTGCTTGACGATAACAACACATCCATTCCACTGCTTCCTCCAGATGAAGAATATGACATCATTTACTCCTACTGGCTCCTTTATTCACCTACTCCCTATGCGTTTTATTATGTATGGATTTATATCTTTTCATTGTAGTCACTTGCTATACACGTTATTCTTTTCTCTCCCATTAGAACAACACAACACAGGAAGTAACTACCTTTTACAACCAAAAGGAAATCTGTGGTGGGAGGTGCATCTGGTACATGGACCTTCATGACCCTGATGGGAGATACATCCATCCATCCATCCACCCACCCCGACACCGACCCATCCATCTATCTCTATGCTGCTTATCCTCACTAGGGTGGGGGTATGCTGGAGCCTATCCCAGCTGCCATTGGGTGAGAGGCGGGGTACACCCTGGCATGATGGACAGTGCACCCATGATGGGTGGTACACCGTGCTTGGGTGCTAAACCCGTGATGGGTGGTACACCCACCTTGGGTGCTAAAAACGTGGTAGCCTGGCCAACTTCCATTTTGTTGTGAGAAATTGCATGATGGGTGTGCTTGCATCATATGCATGGGTTGAAGATGTTTTGAATTCGTTTTGTGTTTACCCATGTTAACCCCTGGTCACAGCATAGAAGAATAGAATAGAAGAATAGAAAGTGTCACCATGGAATGGCTTTTTTGTTCTCTGGTGCCAAGAATGGAAGTCTGCAATCACAGGAAGCCCAAAGCGCTAACCCACTGGATGACTGACACATCAGATAAAAAAAAGATGTCCAACCGGTCACAGCATCCATTTTCAGCCTGACTTCCTGGTATTGTTCTCACTCAGGTTATTTTCCACACCAAGCGAGCGCCCTGACGTTCCGACGCTTGTTGCCTTGGAGACGTGTCAATTCCTGGCATTCTCTTCCAACCTGCTCTCCTACCTCTTCTTCTCAGCCACAGGACCCGCCACCTTGCTCTCCTCATCCACAGCCCCCACCGGCCTGGCCGAGCCCAGCATGGACGGAAGGATGGATGGATGGATGGATGGAGGTCCCGCTGAGTGGTGCGTCTCCTCCTTGAGGCCCGTTTGCCTCCCCTCAGTCCAGTGTTTATTCATAAAGGTCACATGTTCCATCACCTCCATGCTTCATTCATGATAGTGCTGATGCTACCAGCTCCTACTATATGGGCTGGTTCCACCAGGCTCAGGAATGTCAGATTCATTCATTCATTCATTCATCACGTATCACAAGGGCACATTGGTAGGATGATATGTCTTCCTGGTGTTCTTATGACTTCTAGGAAAGAACAGCTACTATACATTTCTGTATTAGAAATGACCAGCTACTGTACGTTTCTGTATAATACACCTTTACATTCCTAGTACTGCCATAGCACCAACCGGTACCACCTTGCTGACTCTAGTCTACATGAGGCCGCATTCCCACAATAAAATCATAACTTCACCAGAACAATGTTGGAAACTTACCAGGATAAGGTCCATCATTTCCAAGAAGAAAAGGGAAGGTTCTGAGAATAAAGTTGTACAGCTTCAAGAAGAAAAAGTCATATTATTAGGAGAATAAAGTGGTACATTGAAGAAAACAGTCCTCATTTTATCAGAATAACGTGATAAATACATTTTATGACAAATCATAAACTCATGAAACTAAAGTAGTAACTTCACGAAAACAGAATTCATAACAATAAGAGAATGAAGATGTACATTTACATCAAGAAAAAGAATATGGTAAAAGTACTGTATTATTATTTGCTTTAAGTGGGTCTAATCCTAATATTTTTTCTTTTATACTTTATATTCTTTATTCTATGTACTTTAGATAGTGCTACACATGGAGCAGTGGAGATGCCAATTTCCCTGAGGGAATCCCAAAGGGATTAATAAAGTATTCTAGTAGTCTGTCTAATCCCTGCTTGTGGTCTCTAACCGCATCATCGAGCCAATTGTACAAAGCAGTGTGAACTCTCATCCCTGGTTTATGGGGGTTCATTGATTCCACCCCCCCTCCCATGATGACTACATGCCTGCCATGTAGCATTCAATACTCACAAATACACACAATACCTGTGTACTTATGGCATAGAAAAACCTGTTAAATATGATTTTAAACATGATTAGAGCCCACAAGGCATGAATAACACCCCTATAGTCAACTTCACATTTGTATTAGCCAATACAGTAGACATAAGACAGAAAACCTGTTAACCACCTTCTAATTATGATTAAACATGATTAGAGCCCTCTAAACATGAATAACACCCCTATAGTAATCTGTACACTGCTATTAGCCAATATAGTAGACATAATAACAGTAAATAAGCCATGGAGGACATAAATAGAACTCCTGTTTGAGCAGTGTCACAGTCAATGTGTTCGGGAACCTTAGTGAAGAGTCTAGTGCCGGTCCCACCAAACACTGACACCTAGTGGCCAATGTAGAACACTACATTCACTATTACAATGCTGCTTCTGTCTTCCATTTGTATTTGACCTTATTTAGTTTCATAGTTTAAACATAATAATAAGTCCATCGGCTTAATACTTTTGTTGACTAATAAGCCATATTCATGCAGACAACAGCTATCATTTATTGATGAATTACTTTTCGAAAGAGTGATGTGAGGAAGTGAGGATGGTTGGGGAGGGGTTACTGTACATTCATATCTTGTTCTTTATTCACTCCACTTACCAAGAAATATCTTCTTTCCCAAACATGGATGTTCTTCTCATGCAACAGATGTTAAATAAAAAGCAAACAAAAGAACATTGTTGAATTAGCAAGATGGAAACGCTGCAGGATCAAAGGAGTCATTGATTGGTGAAAAAGGTGAAGGAAAAGATCTTCCTACCTGTAATCAACTTGACTGTCGAACTTGACACAAACTGTAGGAGGACAAACCACAATATTAGCAGTTTATCTCCTGCATAGGCTTGCCTGGACCACCGTGAGCTGATGCTGCCCCCTGGAGGCCAATGGGTGTGTGCATCAGAAAATCCTTTCAAGTCTCCACCATCCTCATTCTCAGGATGACTGCAGAGTACTCGTGTCATCATGCACCCCACCTCCATATATACTATGTCATAGATTTCATGCAAGAGGTTCTAGCATGCTAGTAAAATGTTTTGTGGAAAGGTGTTATGAAGTAATAATACGTTTGTTTTGGTGTTCCAACTCATGGGAATATGACATGTATCTATGAGGAAGGACTATGTCTTGTATTAGTTCCCTCCTACACTAAATGATGTCTCCCAAGCAGCAGTGCGCCATAGAAAAGGAAAGCTATCATCTTCACCTTATTCACTTTGAGTGGCGAGTGCTCCTATGAGCCATGTTGTCCAGGGCCATATGCCACTGGCACTGGGGGGTCTCCCAAGGCCAAAGGTCTTAGGTAGGTGATAGGTCAGACCAAGAGTGATCCACTAAGAACCACCACAAGAGGAGGGACCGCACCTCGCCTGGACGTGGGATACTGGGGCCTTACCCTAGAGCCAGGCCCGGGGGAAGGTCTACCAGGCCTAGTGGTAGGGCCTTTACCTGTGGGACCCAGAGAAGCCACATGGGATCTCCCCCCTGTAGATCCACCACCTGTGGGGGCAAACATAAGGGTCTGATGTGTGTCTTGGGTGGCAGGTAAGGGCAGGCGCCCAGGCAATCTGGCCTTCGGCGGCCAAATCGGTTTCTTGGGAGATGGAATGTCACTTCTGTGGTGGGGAAGGAGCCCCAACTTGTGTGAGAGGTTGGGATATTCTGACTAGACAGTCGGACTCAACCCGACGAGAACCAGTTTGGTTCCTGGAGAGGGGCTGGACCTTGTTCTGCGCTGGAGTTGCTGCAGTGGAGAGGTGGTGAGTGGGCGTGGTAATAGCCCCCCAGCTCGGTGTCATCACTAGGGCCCCGTCATTCATCATTCAGCCATCATCAGAATAGTCAAGGTGGCCAATAAAGAGCTTATCTACTGTTGATCGTGGAATCTGACCATGAGAAGGAACATTCATGTGAAGAAATATTCCCCCAGCAGACCGATCAGTCATAGCAACATGTCAAACAGGATGGCCAGTGAAAGCTAGTTGGGTTACCCTAGTTTGGCCGAGCATGCTAATGCAGCTGTGTGTGTGTTACTAACACACAAACCATGTGAGTGCTTTAGTGTAACTAATGTAACCCAGCTTTTTCGGTTAGTCGCCAACTTCATGGATGCAATCGGACAGCTAGCTCACTCACAGTGAAGATGCATCCAAGGCTAATGGACGGCACAGTAATGTGATTGAAAGATCCCGGGGCAATGAAAATACTCTGGATACACTTTTAAATGTTAGTGGATTCACCTGTACGACATGATAATTCCCATATCAGCCCAAAGTTGTGCACCCCTAATTTTTTCTAGTAGTCTGCTTACATTTCTGCACTTTGGGGTGTGGGGCCACCCCGGCTGCCATTGGGGAGGAGGCGTGGCCACACTGGCCAGCCAGCCAATCACAGGGCCTGCACATGTGGCCAACACTGCACGGAGACCTGCAGAAAGATGATGGAAGATATTAGCATATGCAGAAAGGAAAGCTAGTCAAGTAGAATCAATAAGTCTTACTTTTTTACCGCTCAACACCTTTCAGTGTCTACGAGAGATGACAGCAAATGGTCAGGCACAAGCAAAAAAAGCATATAAAGTTCTTTATTTCACTTTTTTTTTTAAATAGATTTACAAAGCATAAGAAAAAAGAAAAGAAGTGATGGTGAAAAGTATGCGCTGGTGCATACCAAGCTAGCTAAGTGTAAACAGTCCATGAGCCAAAAAAGATGTTTTGTTTTCCTGAGCTCTTTTTGTTGAAGAAAGCAGAGCAGTGACGCCACGCTACTCGGCTCACGTTGCAGTGAAGCCGGTCTTCCTTGGCTCCACGAAGCCCAGCCTGAATGCTGCACAGCCCATACACAAACACATCACGCCCACATTGACCCCTGACCCCTTCCTGACACCATGCAGCACAGACCAAACGCCGCTGATCAGCAAGTGGGGGTGTGCGCCTGGCCGGAGCCTTAGCACTGTTCCTTGTCTGCGCTCCCTGCTTGACCGCCAAGACGCCATAAAGGAAATACAGGAGCGTTCCAGCAGGTGAGGGCGCTCACATGGTCTCATCCACAATGTTGGAGATCACGTGAGGGTCACCAAGAACAACCCAAGCGCTGCCGTGCAGGCAATGATGGAGGAAAGGCACCAGCGAGGCAGTGGCTCAAAAAGCACACTCACAGCTTTCTAATCACAGGTGGCTGGTCTTCATCCGTCTTACATTTGTCCTTATCCTTTCAAAAAACACCAACACGCCACTGTCCTGTGGTGTGTGTGAGAAAAAGAAAAACATTTCAGCACAAACTGACTGCACATGTGGAAGGAGGAAGAGGAGGAGGCAGGGGCGGGGTCTGTGGTGAGAGATGAGGGCGGGAGATTGAAAGTCCCAAAGAGGAAGGAGGTCAGGAGTCCTCTGTGCCCGAGTCGTCATAGCAACAGTCCTCGTTGTCGTTCTCGTCATCCTCCATGTCCTCATCGTCGTAGTAGTCGTCGTACAGCAGGTTGGACCCATCGTCCGTGGGTGGCACCTGGGTGCGCACACAGTACTCGTCCAGCGTCACAGGGACCTTGACGCCGTCATGGTCCGCGTCGCTTTTGGTTGCTAGCACCTGCTTCCTGTAGGGTGGTTGAGAAGAGGATGGATGAATGAGAGGATGCTCGGAGCGAAAACCCCAACATCTCTGGAAGTGGAGTCAGTGATGTGGAAATCAAAGCTCGCATCAAAAATTGTTAGCCATCACCCTTATGTGAGACATGAACACGTCTTTGTCCTTTCTGTCCTCTAAAGGTATATAAAAGACAGGTGATGAATGCATGTCATGGCTAGAAAGGTGGTTATTCAAAGACCTCCAAAAAACTCCAAGGTTTTCTATCCATGCTGTGAGCATGTAGTAACATTGAAGCTAACATGTTATACTTGGAGTATTTTAGTATAACTTCCTACCTGGGTGCATTGATTTCACATAGTAACATAGAAAGGAAGGCTACACCTCCCCTCCAAAACACTAGGGCACTAAATGAATACAGAGCCAGCATCCACCAGTACCAGCCTGGACTAACAAACATCCACATTAGCTCTCCATAAGCTCATCGATTCGTGCCTGGAAGCATTCCCACACAGCATCAGCATTTTGGAGCTAATATGAGCTGAAAGATAAGGCTAAGGATAATCTGTGCAGCTATGTGGTGCCTTCAAGGTCCGTCCAACAAAGTTTAGCAAAATGTTTTGAATAAAGAAATGTTTTCAAAACAGATATGAAGTTAATCAGCAGCTATATGTACTTATCATGTTATCATTGTACTAAGACCCCCCCCCCCCCATTCATTTTCCTCCGCTTATCTGGGTCCGGGTCGCGGGGGCAGCAGTCTCAGTAGGGAAGCCCAGACTTCCCGGTCGCCGGCCACCTCCTCCAGCTCCACCGGGAGGACACCAAGGCGTTCCCAGGCCAGCTGTGAGATATAATACCTCCAGCATGTCCTAGGTCTACCCCGGGGCCTTTTCCCGGCTGGACATGCCCGGAACACCTCACCAGGGAGGCGTCCGGGAGGCATCCGGACTAGATGCCCGAGCCACCTCAACTTACTCCTCTTGATGTGAAGGAGAAGCGGCTCTACTCTGAACCCTCCCGGATGGCTGAGCTCCTCAGCAGACTTCTCTCTTAGGGTGAGTCCAGCTACCTGACGAGGAAACTCATTTCGGCCGCCTGTATCCGCGATCTCATTCTTTCGGTCATGACCCAAAGCTCATGACCATAGGTGAGGATGGGAACATAGATCGACTGGTAAATTGAGAGCTTTGCCCTCCGGCTCAGCTCTCTTTTCACCACGACGGTCCGGTACAGCGACAGCATTACTGCCGGGGCTGCACCGATCCGTCTGTCGACCTCACGCTCCCACCTTCCCTCACTCGTAAACAAGACCCCGAGATACTTAAACTCCTCCACCTGGGGCAGGACCTCATTCTCAACCCAGAGGGAGCACTCCACCCTTTTCCGACTGAGAACAATGGCCTCTGATTTGGAGGTGCTGAGTCTCATCCCAGACGCTTCACACTGATGCAAACCGTCCCAGTAAACGCTGAAGGTCACAGCCCGAAGATGCCATAAGAACCACATCATCTGCAAATAGCAGAGATAAGATTCTAAGGTCCCCGAACCGGACTCCCTCAACTCCTTGGCTGCGCCTAGAAATTCTGTCCATGAAAATTGTGAACAGAATCGGCGACAAAGGGCAGCCTTGGCGGAGGTCAACGTTCACCGGAAACAGGCTCGACTTACTACTGGCAATGCGAACCAAACAGTCATGCCGGATGGTTTGCCAGAACCTCTTCCTCAACTGTCATTAACCACATGGGCGTTGAAGTCTCCCAGTAGAACGACAAAGTCACCAGCTGGGGTGCTCTCCAGCACCCCCCTGATGGACTCCAAGAAGGCCGGGTACTCCGAACTGCCGTTTGGCGCGTACGCACAAATGACAGTCAGGACCCTTTCCCCAGCCCGAAAGCATAGGGAAATGAAACCTCTCGTTCACCGGGGATGACTCCAACACAGAGGCACCAAGCCAGGGGGCTATTAATAAGCCGACACCAGCTCGCCGACTCTCCCCTGCAGCAACTCCAGAGTAGAACAAGGTCCAGCCCCTCTCGAGGAGTTTGGTTCCGGAACCCAAACTGTGGGCCGAGGTGAGTCCGACAATGTCTAGTCGGAATATCTCAACCTCTCGCACAAGTTCAGGTTCTTTCCCCACCAGAGAAGTGACATGTCCCAAGAACCAGACCAACCCGTGTGGCTTCTTCGGGCTGGGCACAGCCGGGCCCCACGGGTGAAGGCCCGACCATCAAGCCCCTCCCCCTGGCCTGGCTCCAGGGTGAGGCCCCGGTATCCCACATCCGGGCAAGGTACGGTTCCTCCTCTTGATTTTGTTCATACGGGTCTTCTGAATCACTCTTGGTCTGTCCCGTCACCTTGGACCTGTTTGCCTTGGGAGACCCTACCAAGGGCATATAGCCCCCCCCTCCCCATGTGCTTTATGATGCTTAACCCATGGACCTACTGGACATGCCTATTGAATGATTTACCTCCCTGCTTCTTATCTGTGATTAATTAGGAGTTAACTATGGACAAAATGCTGTTAATAGTGATGAAGAATGATGTTGATGTGTCCAACATGGAGATGGTTAGATGGTCAGGGGTCCAGGCCTACCTGATGATGTCGATGTACTCCCGGTCCCTGCCCTTGCTCTCCTTCCACCTGCGGTACATGACGGAGGCGTCCACGTTGGCCGGGGAGAAGGTGTTGGGCTCGTTCAGCAGGGAGATGACGCTGAGGAGGATGGTCCTGGGTGAGGGAGACAGGTGACAGAGGAGGATGAGAAGGATGAGAAGGACACAGGTAGGGAGCTGGGCCAGGAGATGAGGGTTCAGTGTCAACACCACCCATCTGCTCCCGCCTACAGCCACCATTAGTCTTTGCTAACATGATCGCTATTAATAATTCACACGATCATCATCATTATTATCATCATCATCGATTCCTGCGTTATTCCCTGTATCCAGATGTCATGGATTCTTCCTTGGAGCATCTACTGTTACTGTGGCAATATGACTGCACAGTCATGCTGGTTGATGGCTATAAAAGCTATTAGCTACAGGCTCTTTACCTCACATTCTGGGTGGGGTTCCACCTCTCTGAGGGCAGCTCACCACTCTGGGGGTCGTCCACCGGAGGGTGCAGGATGGAGATGCAAACTTCTCCATTCTGGCACACAAGTATTATCAATGCATCATGGGTCTGCAACAACTTGACACCGTTTGGCTTACCTCATAAATGTTAGGATGCCACATCTTGGTGAGGAAGCGGAAGGCGGGTGGGGAGTAGGGATAGTCCACTGGGAACTTGAGAAGAGCCTTTGGGGTGAGACAAGACCAGACGTTAGCTACACGGCGAAGCTACACACCGAAGCTACACGCTTCTTTCTAAACATAGTTGATATATTATATATACTGTATCTTAGCCACGGTAAACCTCTATCAACTACTACTACATAGTTGATATATTATATGTGCTGTATAACCTCTATCAACTACTACTACATAGTTGATATATTATATATGCTGTATAACCTCTATCAACGACTACTACATAGTTGATATACATTCTGTATAACCTCTATCAACTACTACTACATAGTTGATATATTATGTATGCTGTATAACCTTTATCAACTACTAGTACATAGTTGATATATATGCTGTATAACCTCTATCAACTTCCACTACATAGTTGATATATTTTATGTGCTGTACAACCTCTATCAACTACTACTACATAGTTGATGTATTACACATACTGTACAACCTCTATCAACTACCACTACTACATAGTTGATATATTACACATACTGATTACACATGCTGTATAACCTCTATCAACTACTACTACATAGTTGATATATTACACATACTGATTACACATGCTGTATAACCTCTATCAACTTCCACTACATAGTTGATATATTTTATGTGCTGTACAACCTCTATCAACTACTACTACATAGTAGATATATTACACATAAGCGATAAGCCCTGTCCCTCATATGGTGAGTTGGGATCTGGTCACCCTACATACAGTATAGCTGGACTACATGTATGCTAGCAGGTCTTCCAAAGTGTTTGGGAACCACCCGTATGGGGCGCCATTTACACTGATGTGACAGCACCCCTTAGGAGGACCAATAAAAGATGGATAGATAGAATGAAATAGGAGCGTATCAGCATATTATGAGCAAATTGGTGTAAAGGTATAAAGCTGTACTGTCATTGAGAAGATGAAAATAGATCAGCACCAACCCACCAAGGACTTTATGACACTGTAACACAATATGGCAAGGAGGGAGGGGGGCATGGGCTGGCACTGGCATGACATGCACACAGGGTGTGTGTGTTGCCTTTCCAGCTGTCACAGCAACCCAAGACAATCCAGCACTCACACCCATACTCTCCTGTTATAGGAGAGAGGCCACGCCCATGCCTACACACTGTGCTCGGAACCCCTCCCCTTCATTACGCCTGCAATGGGAGGCAGCAGGGGGAGCATCTCCCATCACACACACACACACACACACACAGGCATGTTTGCTGATTCGGCACGGTCAGCTGGTGGGCGCCACAGCTCCCATGGGAACAGGACAGAGGGTGAGGGGATTTAGTCCAGAATAAAAGGGTTTGCCATGTCTAGAATAAGACTCAACATTAAACACTGGCCTTAGGGCACCACCTCCAAGTCTGCTGGAAAGGTGCCCACCTTCTAACATCCTCCATGACATCATTCATACCCAAAGAATATCATGCAGCTTACTGTCACATCAAACTGGCGGCCAGTCCTTTGAAGATGGCTCAGAAATTGTTCCATGGGAACAGTCCTACCTTCCTAAAGGGGACCACTGTAACCAATATAAGGAAGACCAACCTGCAGCACCCCACCGTACCTTGAGCATGACACCACGTCATACTCATACTTCCTCATTACAACCTCCACCAAGTGTCTCCCCGCTGTGCCCTGCCACCACACACACACCATACTCTACTACTGTAGTAGTACGGTACAATCATACGACAAAACGAGGTGCAGACATGTGTCACCACCTCATCGGCTTTCATGGGCCGGCCTGGGAGTCTCTCAGGCGGCTATTTGCGTTCTGACGCCACGCGCCTGATGCACAGCCCATCGGGGGCGGGTCACGGTCACCCCCACTGAAAAACATCACAGCTGCACAGGAGTACTGGATGGAACACTGCTTTTACAGCACAGGCACAGGAGTGGAAGAACATAGAATAGGAAAGATGATTGATGAAAGATAACGCTTCAACTAGCAGACTAACAGACGACACGGCACACTTCTACACCCCTGCATAAGGACAACCACAATATCGTCATTCTACTCACACCAAGCCAGTCTTGCAATTGTACACAATGTTTTGGCTAGTGGCTTGCTTTCAGACCGCTGGTAAAAGCCAGCAGTTGTACTTTTTAACATTAGAGCCCCCGAGACAACAAATAACACCCCTATGGTCACCATTACACTAATATTACCCAATCTGGTAGACGTAATAAGAGACAATAAGACATAGAAATCCGATTTACCACCTTCTAAATATGCTTTTTAACATTAGAGCCCTGTAGACATGAAATAACACCCCTATGATCACCTTTACACTACTATTACCCAATATGGTAGATGTAATAAGGGAAAATAAGAAATAGAAAACCAATTTACCACCTTCTAAATACACCTTTTAACATGATTAGACCCTGTAGACATGAAAAAACACCCTTACGGTCACCTTTACACTACTATTACCCAATATGGCAGATGTAATAAGAGAAAATAAGATCTGTGTGGAGTTTGCATGTTCTCCCCGTGCATGTGTGGGTTCCCCCCACTCCCATTCCAAAAACATGCTAGGTTAAACTGTCCATAGGTATGACAGCATAGGTAGAGAGCTCTAACATATTTAGAAGAAGGTGTCATGTCCACGAAGTGAACATTTCAGCAATGACTGCTATGAAGGAACACCTTGACAAGAAGCATTTGCCTGCAAGGTACGCTATGAATGCATTTTGAAAAAGGATGCTATTCCGCCGGCACATGGGGAAAGACATGACAAGAAGGACCACTAAAGTAGTAAGCCATGTTTTGTTTACATGCTGTCTGGGAAACACTACTCCATGATCGTGACAATGCTGTACAGCATCATGTATCTTATATGAACATCTGTTCACTGCCATACTGTGGGGCAGCGGCGTCGCCAGACAGATTTCACTGGGACACGTGCCCCAGTATTGATCTGCAGTCCCCCTGTAAAAATGTCAATCGAAACGGCTACAAAGAGCCCTTCACGCTCATGAAGAAGCCGTTGAAGAGACTAATTGAAGGATAAGTCCAGAGTCATTTAGCCTTACCATTCTGTGTTTGGAAAGCCACAAATCCTCATCTCCATATCTTCAGGCTTATGTCCATGTTCTAAATGTTCTTCCTTCCTCCTTCAAAACCACTGACACATGCAGGGCTCGACAATAACGTTGTACCGATGGCCCGGGGCAAGTTAAAACAAAATTCGGGCAAGTAAATCCAATCATTAATATTCCCGTCGGGCAAGTGCACTTTAGCATGCCGTACTGCCAAGAGTTTTTTTTAAAGCGGTTCTTGTTGGGTGTTGGTAAAACTCGGACTGCGTAATTCCGGTGGTAATTTGCAAACCAATCCTTGCAAATCTTGAAATGGACCAATCAGAATCGTTTATTTAGACCGCGGTCCGTAATCCACAATCCGCGTTTTACCCACACCCGTTCTTGTTCGCGATCAACCAATCAGCGATCGTTTTACTAGGAAAACATCTGTCATGGCGTCCCTGCCAACATCGTCTAATTCTTCAACAACTTGTGAAGGAAAACACCAAAAAGTGATGAAACAGTGCCTCCTAAACAAGTATTTTATTAGCGGCAGCAAATCAAATGATGGCAAAGGTGAGTGAATCACATTGCTGTGACAATTTGAAGTGGTCACAATGAAACACCACCCATTAGATCCAATACCAAGTGCTGAGTTTGCACAAGCTACAAAACCTAGCGGTTTCATTTCTCTGTGTATTTTTCTCACCTTTGCTTCACAAATTATTGTTTGACCATTGAGCATTTTTTCTGAGCATTTCTTTCTAAAAACACTTTACTAGTACACAAATGTGTCAAATGTTTCATTGAGGTGTACAACTTAAATAAATATCACTGCTTACTACGACTACCATGTGTAAGGTAGCATGGCTTGCCATGTTAACATACATCTCCACAAATTTTCAGACATTCCTCCAAATACAATGCGTCAGTACTATTATCTGATGAATTATCAGCATATATTGATATATGATATCATTATGGCAGTCTTTTCATTTTACATGGGGCAAGTTCGGGCAAGTAGTTCTCACCTTAAGGATTCCCCATGGGCAAGTAATTTTTGTTTTTAACGTAGAGCCCTGACATGGTTGATACCTTGGCTATAAACGTCCTCTGCCTCATACCCAAGCTAGCAGGTCGTTCTGGACAATCACTGGCATCCAAAAATGGAACCACATAGAACATACAGTGGAACATATTTAAGCATCATTGATGAATCAAGTCAAGGACCCTTTCATGGACCAGATCATGGACCAGAACCAGCAGTGGGTTGAGTGTTACATCATGACCTGTACTTGGTGGAAACTTCTCCAAGCTATTTTCGCTCTTTAAGAAGTACATTGCTCTGAATCTTCCCTCACCATGTGACACCACCACGGGGGGTGGGGAACATGATCCCCACCACCCCGCCCTGCTCAACCCTCCACAGGTGGGTCAGGTTCTCTCACTGGTAACCATGAAGGATGCACGCTTGACTTAACAAACTACATACTATTACACAATACACTACGGGGACCCATGTCTGACCTGCTACAACAGATGGCCACACACACTTTTCATTCCTTGCATTCTATGTAGAGGCGTAGGGATCCCTGATAGACGTCCAACCTGAAACTGTCTCTCTACACCTGCTGGAACTTTTTTTTTTTGTACAGTAAAAGCAAAGGCACAAAGACAACACTGCCGATGCTACGTTTAACATCACATACACTATCAGAACTAATAGCGCTTATACACTGATGACATGACATGACCTTCACACTGCATGTAGTGAGACATGGCATGTCACACAAGAGTGGAAACAAGTTTTCCTCCATTCCGTGTGGAAGTGGTACATGTTACTTTGTCCTTCATCCCCCAAAAAAACCTTTCAGTCACTGCAGGGTTTGTTAGCGCTAATAATTTTTCCTGGGTTGTGATGCGGTCTCTTGGAGTGGTGTCCTCCTTGCCTTTCCATCCATGGTAACACTGTATGCCACTCAGCACAAACACTGCTCATATCATGAATGTGACTATGATGACGGATGATCGAGTAGCACAAACACTGTGGGAACATGGTCAGTGTTTGATAGACAAGAGGGTGTACAGACATTGTGGACTCTGCTTCACTGACGTAAAACAGTACCCGCCGTTCCCAGTGGTGTAATACAGTACCCGCCGTTCCCAGTGGCGTAAAACAGTAAAACAGTACCCACCGTTCCCAGTACCGTACACCAATTACCATTACCATAAAAGGGACAGTGCACTGGGAGGGGGGCACGCTGGAAGACAACACAGACATATAAAGGAAAAAAAGCTTTTGTTGCCGTGCAGGATAATAAGTGGGAGCTACAGTTTGGTCCATAAATATTTGGACAGACACAAAGTTTTGCTAATTTTGGTACTGTACACTACCACAATGTATTTGAAATGACACAGTTCAGATGTAGTTCAAGTGCAGACTTTCAGCTTTAATTTAGTGGGGTGAACAAAAAGATTGCATAAAAATGCCAGGAATTAAAGCAGTTTTTAAACACAATCCCTTCATTTCAGGGGCTCAAAATTGGACAAATTATATATATATATATATATATATATATATATATATATATATATATATATATATATTATATACCAAACTGTAGATTTTGACACTCCTAATATTATAGCAATTTCTCTGACGGTTTTTTTCTGTTCTCACAGCCTAAGGATGGCTTGGTTCACCTGCATGGAGAGCTCCTTTGACCACATGTTGTCTTCACAGCAAAATCTTCCGAATGTAAACACCAAACCTCAGATCAATTCCAGGCATTATATCTACTTAATTTATAGTAATGTAATGAATGAATTTTCCAAACCTCTCCATGAAATAGCCTTTTGGTCAATTGTCCAATTACTTTTGGTCCCTTTAAAAAGAGGGTGGCCGATGTTAAAGAGCTGAAACTCCTAAACTCCTAAATCCAATTTGAATGTGGATACCCTAAAATGAAAGCTGAGAGTCTGCACTTTATGTCCATGTCCATTATATCACCATGTTTGGAGTATGATTCAATAAAAGGGTAAAAAAAAACATCAGTGTCCAAATACATATATATGGACCTAACTGTATAAGGCTTGGCACACAATGTAAGTGGTATGAAAAAGTATCTGAACCTTTTGGAATTTATCACATTTCTGCATAAAATCACCATCAAATGTGATGTGATCTTTGTCAAAATCACAGTTGAAAAAACAGCGTCTGCTGTAACTAAAACCACCCAAACATTTATAGGTTTTCATATTTTAATGCAAACAATGACAGAAGGGGGAGGAATAAGTAACTGAACCATCACATTTAATATTTTGTGCCCCCCCCCCCTTTGGCATCAATAACTTCAACCAGACGCTTCCTGTAGCTGCAGATCAGTCTGGCACATCGATCAGGACTAATCTTGGTCCATTCTTCTTTACAAAACTGTTATAGTTCAGTCAGATTCCTGGGATGTCTGGCATAAATCGCTGTCTTGAGGTCATGCCACAGCACCTCAAGTCTGGACTTTGACTTGGCCACTCCAGAACGTGTATTTTGTTCTTCTGAAACCATTCTGAAGTTCTGTGTTTTGGATCATTGTCTTGTTGCAGCATCCATCCTCTTTTTAGCTTCAACTGTCAGACAGACCTCAGGTTTGACTGCAAAACATCCTAATCAACTTTTTAATTAATTTTTCCATTAATGATTTCAAGCAAGTTGTCCAGGCCCTGAGGCAGCAAAACAGCCCCAAACCATGATGCATTCTCCACCATGCTTCACGGTGGGGATGAGGTGTTGATGTTTGTGAGCTGTTCCATTTTTCCTAAAACACATGACGTGTGTTCCTCCCAAACAATTCAACTTTGGTTTCATCAGTCCACAAAATATTTTGCCAAAACTTCTGTGGAGTGTCCAAGTGCCTTTTTGCCAACGTTAAACGAGCAACAATGTTTTTTTAGACAGCAGTGGCTTCCTCCGTGGAGTCCTCCCATGAACACCATTCTTGGCCATTGTTTTACATATAGTTGATCTACCTCTCTTAAGTATTCTGCGCTGAACTTTTGGCATCATCTTTGGTGGACGGCCACTCCTTGGGAGAGAATTAACAGTGCCAAGCTCTCTCCATTTGTAGACAACTTCTTCAACTGTCGATTGATAAACATCCAGACTTTCAGAGATGGTTTTGTATCCTTTCCCAGCTTTATACAAATCAACAATTGATTGAAGGTCTTCAGACAGCTCTTTTGAGCGAACCATGGTGCACATCAGACAATGCTTCTCATCAAGACAATTCTTACCAGGTGTGTGTTTTATAGTGGGCAGGGCAGCTTTAAGCCACTCATCAATGATTGGGCACACGCCTGACTTAAATTGTTTGGTAAAAATTGGTTTCAATTGCTCAGGGTTCAGTTATTTATTCCTCCCCCTTGTGTCATTGTTTGCATGCAAACCTCATTAAAATATGAAAACCTATAAATGTTTGGGTGGTTTTAGTTAAAGCAATCACTGTTTTTTCATCTGTGTGATTTTGACAAAGATCAGATCACATTTGATGGTGATTTTATGCAGAAATGTGAGAAATTCCAAAAGGTTCAGATACTTTTTCATACCACTGTATGCCAACAACACAGCTTCTATACCACTTAGCATTAGCGCACCACAATGAAAAAGCCTTTTGTAAGCATAGGAACCACAGAGGAACCACAGAGGAACCACAGAGGAACCACAGAGGAACCGCAAAGGAACCGCACAGGACCCGCACAGGCCAGTGTTGACTTTGAAAATGCCCGAGCTGCATGAGTGTTCTGTGTTCTTCAAACTACTTCTAATAATTAGCTGCATAACCCTCCCATTATCTCTTTAATTGCCATTTGTCACTCTACTAAACACACTACTAAAGCCATGGTACAGAACGATCCAGTATGGAAGTCAGGCTAGAACTACATAATCCACAGTTGCCTAAAACAGCCGATTCCCACAGGACACAAATGAATACCAACATATTTTGCATAGAAACACTGCACTGCATCCTTCTGCCCAATTCAGTGCCCTAACAAAACAGCGTAGTGTTGAGGCTGCCTTGGTGTCCATGTATGCTTATTGCTAAATAACCCGCCATGGGGGAAAGGAAAACTGAAGTGCACCAACGGCTGCTAATCAACAGGTCAAAAGGTCATCACAACATAGGCATGTGACATTCCACCAGGACTTGAAACTAGACACACAAACAGACTAATAGACATAGACAGATGTAACATAGATTGGTTCTTCCTGGAGTTACAATAGAGCCTTAGCTTAACTTGCACTTCAAATATCAACAATAATAACAGGGGGGTGCCTTAATAGCAAGAAGATACAGTTGAAATGATACATTCATCACGATCACCACCATTTGACTCCATGTGAAATATGCTAGTTATTAATGGATTATATGAAGAGAAGGTAAAGTGACAGGACGCAATCTGATGTGTTTGTATAGCTCAACATCTCCATATGAAGAGCCCAACACTTTAATACTGGCAGAACTGTCAGCCAAGAAGAGTTGCGTTCAAAGACAGCACGTAATTTAAGTAGAATTAACCTTTAGGAATGCAGATGTATTTTACTGTAATTTCTGAGCATACGTAAATGCAGAAATATGTACTTCCGCAGTAAGAGGTACAGTAGTGATTGATAAGAATAGCCACTTTGTCTTCTGTTTATTTCGACCACACATACAATCAGAATTCGTTTTTGTGACGCTCGGAGTGTCCCTGAATGCACCTTGTGACAATGAGGAAGTATATGTTGCAATCCAACCGCTCTTGGTGTGTCCAGGTGAGACTAACATTATTCACGAGCGGCAGACCTCGAGGAGGCTATTGTTCTGTCATGACAAGAGAAATGTGACTCGACATGATGCGCATGCGTTAATTGCGCTAAAAATGTTATCGTAATTAAGGAAAAAAATTGTTATTTTGTCTGCATTATTTTTGACAGCCCTAGTAAAATACAAGTGCGATTAAGCTACTTTAGTAGCAATCCGGTCAGCATTCTTGTTATTAATAAAGAACTTCTTCACGAAAGCTTTTAAACATGTTTTGAGATTAGAAAAACTAAAAAGAAGGCACCAATAGACGTTCATAAATACATAACACGGCTAAGAATGGGCGAATAATGAGTAAAACAAAGAAGTATTATGCTATGTTATTGTTATGCTAACTTTTTATTAGCATTACAATAGAGACTATGGTTAACTTGCACTCAAGAGCATACAGCCTAATGGGGGACACTGGCAGCCGTCTTGTTTTAAAAAGACAATGCCATAATGTTCAAAGCTTTAAATTGTGTTTTTTCAGGCCCATTTATGATAAAGAAGGTAACTTTAGGCGCTAGCAAAGGAACAATAGACGTCCTGCTAGCTAGTGTTAGCTACTCACCTTAAAATAGCCCCCCTCGTAGTGTGTGTTGGGAGGTCCGAAGATCGCCACTTCCCAGTTGTACATGTCCGACTCGTTGACCAAAGTTATTTTGAAGCCTTCCACCGGCTCATCCTGCAGACTTTTCATTTCCAGCATGAGTGCTTTTTGTGAACTGGCTACATGATGTCCATGCTGAGCCATATTCCAACCACCACTTGGACAAATGTTGGCAGCCACACAGCTCTAGACGCTAACAACAAACAAAGACAGGCATTAAAAGGGACTTCCGTGGACAACAATGATTTAACGGCACTTTGTTTTTACGGGCTTCTTCAAAACAGCACCGATTCCACGCGTTAGTCGGTTTTACTGGAGCAAAAAATGCTGTTCCTTCCTGTGTTATTGTGAAGAAACCCGGCGAGCGCTACTCAATTTATCATCTCACGCACCTTGCTCTCACTTCCGGCAGGGGCTTTCGAAATAATAGCTTGCCAATCTGTCGGTGAGCCCTACAGAAATCCAACACATCGCTCTCACGGCAAGAAGATACCATTGAAATGAAACCAGACAATACCCATGTGGTTATATGAACTGTAAAGCGTGTGAAAAAGGCTCTTAATTGGCGTGATACCCTTTGTCAAATACGCGTCATTTCTTTAAACCAGGACATGATATGGAATGAATATCCGTTTAAATAATGCACCAATGACGGGGCGGGGGCGTCGAACAGCGATGAAGATTTTCAAACTGCTACATTCGGATTATACTTCCATTTTAGACACTTTTCGATAAGGGTGGCTAACCTGAAAGAAAAATTCTAGTTAAAAGCGTCCAAATCCGTCACTTATATTTTGAAAAGCTGTAAAGGAACACACGATAATAACATGGGTGCTAGCATTGGTGCTAGCGGGAATTGTCGCACGTATTGTGAATGTTTCCTTTACCCGCTCTAAAAAAAAAGACATCGGTATAGTTAAATTGTCTTAAACAAATGTCTTACGCAGGATATCCCAAAACCGGATGCCCTCGTTGAACTTTACTTGGCTCCGTGCTGGTGCGGCGTCCTTGCTAACGCGCGCAAGAGGTCATGGGAAATTGAGTTATTGCAGCTGAGTGAGGTAAGCGGAAATGGAACCGTTTGATGTGGTGTAATTCAACACTTAATGTATTGTAAATGCTTCATTTCCTAATGTTAAAAAACATCGGTTGAGTTAAATGGTCTTAAATTAAAAGCTTACGCAGTATGCCATAAAATCGGACGCCTTCGTTGAACTTGGCTTGGTGAATGGTGTAGCGTCCTTGCTAACTCGCGTAAGGACTTATGGGAAATGTGGTTCTTGTAGCTAAACGAGGTAAGTGGAAATGGAGCTGTCTGATGTGGTGTAATTCAACACCAAGACTACTATGATACCCTAAATGGCAATGTCACATAAAAAAAACATCTCTATGTCAGACATGTCGCCATCTTGTAACTTTGTGCTTTCTCCTTTATACAGTAAAAGACAGTCGCATCTTACAGCTTTTATTTTCACTTTGAAGTTGGATATCTGGAGGGAGTGAATGCAATTCAAGCCCCCTTTTTGAAACATATGACATTTTACAGCGGGATAATATGGAGAAACAAATACAGACACAGGACCTTTGGAAATCCATCAATGTTGAGAGTATATGTCCACGTCACAAGCCAAACCTTTATTCCAAAATAAAACTACAACTCAACCTGGATTATGACCTTCTGTATCACGAAGCCCCTAACCCCCCAAAGCTCTCAGCGTCCTCTCCATCCCTTGGTTCATCGCTGACACCGTCCAAGAATATTCATGTGTTTTGTCTTGGAATGGCTAAAAACACAGGCCATCAAAATCAAGAAAAAAAGGACAAGATGGAATGTGTGGAAAAGAAAGACAAAGTTTCATAAAAAAGTACATTCAAATCATGTGGTATACAAAATGGAAAGAAAAGATGAGTAGGAGCAGGTGCCAATGACAGATAAGCCATGGGATGGAACGGGAAACATTGGGTTTGTTTGACATTCCCATGGTTACGGCCGATGGAGTTGACAAAGTCATGGAACGGCTACTGACTTTCAGGCCACAAACATCTTCACAGGCTCTCCCCGTCTAGTCACCCTTCACTAATCTGCTGCACCCCCACCTCGGCATAGCCCATCACTGGGTGGGACACTGACAGGAGCACGCTTTAAAATCATGTTCAGATGGTAAGAGTAAGTGTGGTCTACATCAGTGGGGGCCTTCTGATGACACAGGCGGATTGGACATTGGACTGTAGCAGCCTGAGTTGCGTTGGGGGGGGGATGGGAAGCGTACCGTTCACACTCGGGTACATGTGACATATGAGGTGCAACAAAGCTCTCACATGATCCATGAATACTGATAATGACTCTTAGGCAACGCCGGCAACAGTCCCACTGGGATGTCCTCATGCAGAAACTCTCTGTACCTATAGACTGGAGAGCGATAGACACGACTGTGTAAATACTTGGCAGTAAAAGTGTGAGCAGAAAGATAATTGTCTCAATCAAGTCTGGGGCTGCATGAGTGCTGACGGCACTGCGGTTCACAAGACTGGGACATTGTGAAGAATGGGCCAGCGCCCGTGGGGCATGCTCAAGCGGAAGGAAACAAGGAAGGATGGAAGGTGGAGGATTCCAGAGCAGCTTAGCTCACTTCCATGCCTAAGATCATCAAGGCGGTGCGTGATGATCATGAGTATATATTTACACAACAATGGCTAATAATGCTGTTGACCCTTTTGCAGTGCACAGGAAGTACTGCTATCCTAGCTGTACACTTGATTACTTTCATATGCTAGCCAAGGAAATCGATTGTCTGTGAGCTGAAGTGTCTCAATGGATAAACTGGGATATTGTGTTACGTGTCACAAGCGGTCGTACAGCATGGGCTCCTACGGCTCGACAGGCGCTTGCTTTGTTCAATTGCAAGACAGAATGACAAACGTCCTTCATGCATGGTCCGTAGTCAGTCTCATACCTTTCTCAAGTGGTAAGGTTTAGGGAAAATGACCACTTTTCTGAACGCTGCACTTGCAGACTTGATGCGCTAATATCCATACTTCCAATTCCAGCTCTTAGAGATGTGTCATGGCTTTTTCCAAGACTGACATCATACAGATAAACCAGAACCTTTTGTAATATCTAAGTGTAGTTGGTGCACCCCTGGAGGTAAGGAGGACAGGAAGAAATGAGGATTGGATGGATGAGTCCTAGTGAACTATCATGAATGACTACGACCATGAGGAGCAGAGGATACAGGGGGAGGAGCCACCTGCTGTGGCCCAGCAAGGTGCACTGTATCGGGGCACACGCTCCGAGCAGCTGCTGTGACCATTTTCAAACACCATGGCGCTTGTGTTTCAGGTTCTTGGTGTGCTCAATGGTTTCTTTTGCCTCATCGTAGAGTAGTTGGTACGACATCCTTCCTCGGAAAGTTAATTCCTCGGAAAGTGAAAGTTTGTTTCCAAGTGAGCTCAAGGGAAGTCACAGGCAGGAGAAAAAGGAGCACCTGATTTGCTCACCTGCACAGTAAAGGTAATCTCACCTCATTGGGGTGTTTTTTTTAGTTATTGGAGCTGCCTTTAATGTTACTGGTATGATGTCATCATATCAGTGTGATAATTATCATCTACCGTCTACGATCATCTCCTGTGTTTCTTCTGCATGATGTCTTTTATTCTTTATCCTCTGATTTCAGATACTGTATGCTTCTGAAAATGTAGCAGACACATTAGGAGCGTTTGCACGAAGTATGGGATTGATATCACCGAAACCAACCTGATTTTACCACCACGCTGTTCTCCACAAAAAACAATTTGGGGAAAATATATATATAAATATCCCACAGGCAAAAAGCCCTGCACATCCGTTAGTGAGCTAGGCTACAGAGAGTTTGTGGCGAGGGCTGGTGGGGTCTGTTGTCAGAGAAGGATGGATGTCAGACTTTTATCTTCACACCTTCATAGCAACACAGTCTCCTGCAGGAAGTTAGCTTCAATGCTCTGGGGGTGGGGGGCTGCCCTTTGTTTTGGAGTCTGACAAAGAGACATGCTTCCAAGGCCCAAACACACGCAAACACACACACGGCACAGACAAAAAAACCCCAATACAAACCAAAAGTGTTGAAAAGAGTAAAAACACAATATCAGCAATCATCAGCAAAAGTCCAGTTGTCAACATGATGTCCACGTGATGCCACATGATGTTAACATGATGTTAACATGATGTTAACATGATGTCACGTGACGTCAACATGAGGTCACATGATGCCACAGACTGCCATCCAAGAGTAGAGCAGAGGATGAGAAGGGTGCATAGCAGGAAAGAAGCCACCAGGGAGAGAGGAGGAGACATTTCAAGAAGAATAAATAGGGCCACGCTGGAAGCGTTGTGATCATGATGCGTTTCAGTGAGATGGTTGGTGGGGGGGGTGGATGGGGTCGACCCCGGACACAATCAGCACTGAGAGAAGGTCTGCTTGATCTCGTCCAGCACGTTCCCCAGCAGCGTGGACTCGTCACATTTGGCGTCGATGGACACGGTCTGACCGGACTGCGAGAGAAGGAAGCGGTCAGTCCCGGAGGCTCATGTGGGACGAGCCAATAAGAAGAGCACTCACGGTTTTGACGAGCAGACAGACATGATGACCCTGGACAGACCTGCTGTACATGGAGGCGCACGAGTCGATCCTCTCCACAACTGCAACATAACTCAGCATCAGCACATCCTCACCACGCATCGCATGCACTGCTGGCTGCAGCCACAAGAGGCGCCGCTGATCCCGTCTCAACGTGACAGGAGAGACGAGACCACAGTTAAGTAATTAGAGCGCCTTGTGTCTTCAGTGCATTTGTTGACTGTTTATGCAGCCATTTCCTTGCTGACCTCTGACACGGATGGCTATGGCATTGTACTGCCCAGAAAGGGAGCTTTCAGGCCTTCCATGTTGTTCTGTTCATTGTGTTCTTCGGTATCACAGTCGTAGTGGTACAGTGATAGCAGCTGTTCAAATCAACAAGTAGCAGAAACACGGCTGGTGTAGCAGTGACCCCATGACTATTTCAATCAGGCTGGCTCGCCTAACTCTACATCACCATCATATGTCAATAGACCTGTGGAGGCCCGTCACAACTCATTTGATATGCTTGGTCATTGATACAGCATTTTAAGGCATTACTGTCATGAAGTGTCAGGAGCGGCACAACGTACCAGAGAAGTGGTGATGGAAGCAGATCCTGGCCAGAAGATGGTGGAAGGGCATGTTGACTCCTTCCAGTCGGACTGAGCTGCCCTTCAGGTCGCCGGACTCCAGCAGCTTTGCAAAGGCATCGCTGTGCCAGAAAACCAAAAAGCAAACAAGCACAGCATGTTTGGGGTGTTGATGGGGGGTCACATGGATCATTCAGAATTAATGATATATATTTTCTGTTTCTTTTGTTTCCTTTTCTTTTTCAAAGATTTTAACTTCTTAAATCCACATTTTCCTCTTGTAGTATGTTCTCATAATTAAACTTTTGCCCCAAGCTAATTTTCCAAAAAATGGCAACTTTATCCTGTTTCTCATCATCTTACAATGTTTGGAAGTAATTATATAGATAATTTATAGTCAGAATAGTTTTATATAATAATATATCTGAATAATAGAATGATATAATATCTGTAGAATATTACAAGTTTATGGTTGTAAAATTGTTACTTTTTTCTCTCATTAGAATAGGACTATTTCCTCTTAATATTTTGACTTTATTCCGTTTGTACAGTTATTTTCTAAATGTTTGAACTCACCTGGTAAATTTCCTTGGTAATTATTGTTGCCTTTTTCCTATAATATTCTGACTTCTGAGTTTTTAACAGTCAAACCTTTTCTCCAACCAAATACTCCAACTGCCACTTTGATACTAAAGTCTGAATTATTCCCATGAAATGACCACTTGCTGTTGTTATATTACTGCAGTTTTTAAATGTACAGTAGTTGTCTTGTTAAATTATATTTTTAGAAGGTTGACAACCTGTTGACATTTTTGTCTACATGTCCAGCAAACACGTCGTCTTACCCAAAGGCTTAGCTTCCTGGCACATATACCGCCCTCTAGTGCTTGTCTAGAGATGGGGGGGCTAGTGGAGGCCTCACCTGTAGCATGGGGTGGTGATCAGGTAGGAGGTGCAAGTAAAGTGCAGTTTGAAGTCCAGTTTCTCATGAGTCGATGATTCCTCATTCTGGTGGAGGCAAAGGAGGAGTTTTTAGGAGTTGTGTGGGATGGTGGAACGTGCTGTGGGTTACTAACCTTGACAATGAAAGTGAGTGTTCCCTTCAGTTTCTGTGGCATGATGATGCTCTGCACGCTGAACACAAAGCGTGCTTCATTGGACACCCCTGCAAGCAGGTCATTCAGGGTCAGTAGGACTCAAACATGGAATGCTCCAACATCGGTCATCATTTGATCTATGAAGTCAATAAAAGGCCAAGCAGGAGATGAAATGCACACAATGACTCACCAGGTGGAAGCTGGAACGGGACAGTGAGGCTGTCGTGTGGACCCGCCCCCTCTGGCCTCTGCAGCTTGGAGTTGAGCGAGTCCAGGACGTTGAACTCCATCGATTTGAGGAAGCTCTCGCACTTGTTCTCGAAGATGACCGACACCACCACCTGACTGCCATCTTGCAGGTTTCCCTGGATGTCACACACCTTAGTGGCACAGAAAACACATGGTATCAACACCATTACTTTCACCGTGCTGCAGCGTCACGCCACTACACCATTAGCCATTACAGCGTCACACCATTACAGCTTCAGACCCCTGCAGCGTCACACTTTTTCCATCATCATGCCGCTACAGCACCACACTGTGTCATGCCACTGCAGTGTCACACCATTACGTATAACCAGAAACCTATTCATATATATTTTTTTTTCAACCCAAAGACCTGGTCCCAAAGATGTCAGATACCAAAATCACTAACCTATCCCAGCTTTGTGCTCTGCTGAAAGGTTTGCCACTGTAGCAGCATGATGCCACTACTGTGTCACGTTATTACAGCGTCATGTGTTACATGACGTCATACCATTACAGCATTACACCGTTACAGGGTCAAACCTTTCAGCAAAAAGTCTACCCTGGGTCACGGTGATGCAGAGCACTAAGCTGTGATTGGGTGGACATCCATCATTTCCGCAATGTTGCCTTTCCTGTTTCCCCCTCCTGGGAAAGCTCCATTCGTAAACTCGGCAAAAGAACAAAATAAAGGAGCAAACAGAGTAGCGTCTTAGTGAAATGTTGAAATATCAGCACTTATATAACTATGCCCCCTCCCTCCCCCCAAGAGAATGGTGATGCCATACCTGTCTATACCGTTTTCACCAGGAAACATTTTGTCTTCTTTTTTATATTTTGCTGGAGAAACATTGGCCTAACACATTCAGTAGTCGGTAAAGCCAGGCCTTCAAAATAAAAGGGGGCACACCCCATCGCTAAATGTCATGCTTGCACTGGGGCTGAAAACCTTCCCAATGTTGGCAGGTAAGGTGAGAAGAGTCGTCATGGTGACGACACTGTAGCATCATGCAGCCTTTAGTTGTATCCAGGCAATGATACACACAGTCAAGCCGACACCACAGCACACTGGCATGACCAGGAAGAAGCAAAAGGTGATAGTTGGCTGAGAGGAAAGCAGAAGAAAACACGTCTAGGGCAGCCTTTCAATCATGGCCTGCCCGCCACACAACTTCCAATCCAACCGGTACCTGATCAGCATCTTCCATCATCTTCAAAAGAGGGAGAGGACCACATGAGACCGTCTGCATGGTGACTTACCACTGAAGCATCCATTACCATCTGCATGGCGACTTACCACTAAGCATCCACTAACATCCACATTCAAAAGAAGAACCAAGGCTCCATTTCCAAAACGGGAGATACATATTAACTCATTTACTAGCAAAGATTATTCATATTAGGACTGTCAATCGATTCAAGTATTTGATTGCGATTAATCACATTTGTCCACAGTTAACTCAAATTAATTGCATTTAATCGCAGATAGAAATAATTTTATAATATTAACTATAATAAGCAGGGTAAATCTATTTGTGGTAAACGATTCAATGTGCAACTACAACGATAATTACATCAAATGTTATGTTAAAGGATATCAATTTGGGAACTTTGGGACATTATTTAAAACAATACAGTCAGCATATTTTTGTATTACTGTTCTTTATTCTTAGCATATTAGCTCTTAAACTTGCCCACAAACATCCAAAATGTGAGCAAGTGAAACCTCTCTCACTGACACAGACATGTTCTTGTTTATTTGTGTCAGCTCCAAATAAGATGAGTTTATTTATGATACTTTTACATTCTAAATGTTTGTGAGTAAAAAAGCCTATTTAGGAAAATTCAGAAAGGATTATTATAAAAGAATTGCCTCAATGCACCTTTCCTTCATGAAATGTACAAATGAAAATACTTAAAACAAAGGCAATAGCCATAAAACATTTCATCCAAATTGCAAACCTAATGTCATATTATTTTATTACAATACGCTAACTATTCATTAGAAATCCCCCAGTTTTTGAATGTTTAATGCGAGCTGCGATTTGTCCTACTTTTTTTGAGTGTCATTGAACGCACCATCCACAGTTCCCCGATGCTCAGGGGGATATATGGATGTATTTGCATGTATTGCTGATACTATATGGGAATGCATAAAGATAAGATTGGATGACTTTGAGTGCTAGCCCCTCATCTATTAAAGCCCCCCCCACACAAAAAGGTAGAAATCTTTCTTTTGGTATGTAGCATGCCTACGTAGCCCGAATTGTGTGTGCCTTAAAGATCGGTCCAAATGGTCTAGAACAGGGGTGCTCATTAAGTCGATCGCGAGCTACCGGTCGATCGCGGAGGTGGTACTGGTCGATCGCGGCGTGACATTAAAAAAATATCATTCCAGCATCAATGCCGTCACTTGATTGATGTACAGGGCAGCCATTCAGATGACAACTGAATGTTGCCCTTCGGGCGACCAATCAAATCAAACAACGTCTCTAAGTGCAGCAGAACTTACGATGTCAGCCTATCATCCATCCCCGTTACTTGATTGACATACAGGAAAACCAATCAGATGACAACTGAATTTTGACCTTTAGGTCACCGCTCATGCGTAAACAACGATGCAAAGTGCTAAGCTAGTCGGCGAATTGCTAGATTTTAAGCCCTCGCTAAAGTTTATGGTCACTAAAATGAGTGAAGGAGCTGGACCAAGTAAAAAGGCAAAAAACATATCACTTCCATACGGATATGGAATATTATACGGATATTATGATACGGATATTATCCATGACTGATAAACATTTGGAAGTGTGCTTGAGGCTGGCTATCAGCAGCTACTGTCCGGACTATGCATCCCTGGCTGGTTCAATTCAGTGCAAGTCATCAAAGTAAACTCGGGTAATTACAAAAAATGTTAATAGTTAATTATGTGTGTTTTGCAATATTGGCTCATTTGGTTATGTAAGGTACAACAACATCAACATACATTGTACGTACAAATAATCCTCAATACATTTGAAAATAAATAGATGGTTTGCATTTTTGTATTGGGTAGATCATTTTGACTCGGCCATTTTAAAAGTAGCTCGCATGCTGAAAAAGTGTGAGCACCCCTGGTCTAGAATGGCCGCTACCGAAAGGGTTATCTTGGCAACCTGGCTGGGAGTGAATAAGAGTGAATCATAGAAGGATGTGTGTTCATGTCTAGATGACTTGACTCCAAAAAAGGGCACCGCCAATTTTCAAAAGACTTCCCTCTCAGTAGCGGCCATTTTTGATGATTTGGAGTGATCTTTCAAGGCACACAGAATACACTCTTCTAGGGCTACGGACATGGTACATACCAAATGAAAGACTAGACTCATCTTTCATCTGAAGAAAAGGTTAGTCTCAACCTTTGTGTTCTTTAGTCCTCAGCAGTAACACAGAAGTAGGTTTCAGCTCAATATCAGTTCCCAACTAAAAAGCAGCTTTTAGTGAAAAGATACATTTCACTTTGATACAAATGTATCCATATATATTTATACCAAATATGTAAACAACTATGCCATAACATAAACAAATTCTTTCTTTCCATGTAAATAACCATTTCTTTACCAATAATAACAATAACACCATGCAGTATTTACAAGTTTCACATTTGGAAATGAACTGTACACTACACAGCTCCATGCCATGTCACTATCTGCTTGCTGTGGATTGGTGGGAAATTTCTTGTGGTACAGCTTAGAACTGCACAAACATGAATTCTTCTATGTCATTGGGACCGGACATAGAAAAAACTAAATAGGTCTTTGGTAGCGACTACGGTGTGTGTGACATCCGAGAAGAGCTAACTGACTCACCATCTTGATGTAGGAGTTCTCAGCCAGGAGGCAGTAATTGGACATGGGCTAGAAGGAGAGAGGAGCTCAGGTCAGTTTGGACATTCTCTATTCTTCACTAGGCTAAGCAGGCAACCGGAGCTGATCAGCTCATGCACGTGTGTGTTGACATCCATCATCAAGTTCATGGTAGATGTTTGTACCTCCACCTGACGGACTTACCGGTAGAGGTTCTTCTTCCTCCACGGTGCCATTCTGCACCGAGCCTTCTCCACCTCCATCGCTATGGTGGTGATGGTGATGATGCTTCTTCTTCTTCTTCTTCCTCTCCTTGTCCTCCTTCTCTTTCTTCTGCTTCTTCTTCTTGTGTTTGGAGGAGTTCTGCACATTGAAAAGAACCAAGTCAGCCACGTTCCTATGAGGAGAGGATGACATCATCCAAGTCACTCACAGCCTCCTCCGTCTCCATCTCCACGTCTTTGGGCTCATCGGGCTCAGAGTGGGGCGGCGTTCCAGAGGCTGCCTGGGGGAGAGGGGCTGCTGCTTCCTGTACACACAAAGGCTTGAGCATGAGAAAAGCACCCAGCATTGTCTGGGTAACTGGAGGTCAAGTCACGTTGGTGAGTTGATGACAGCATAGAAAGGGAGCAGCATCAGTGAAGCCTCTGGAGTGTAGACCAAAGCACCCCAACAACACACATGCCACCATACCATACCTAGCAGCCATGCTGGGGGCTGCTGGCACATGGTGGTCTCGCCACAGGAGCCCCTCTTATGATCTCTCATGAACAAACGCCCCCAAAGTCGAGCTAACCGTCCTCCTGAGTCAGGCTGTTTGAGTTTTGAGTACACTGCTTCCGGAAGAACGGCAGTGGCATTTCTTGTTTTAGGTCACCAATAAAAACCAATAAAGAAAAAGTAAGTCAGAGGGGAGATAGAGCATTGGGTGAAAATAAGGCAGAACGGTAGTTTATGAGAAGGTAGTGTGTGAATACAAGCTAGCACCTCTATCTGAAAGCACACATTCTTTTTAATGTGGCTCCAGTTTTCACATCACATGTTTGGGGGTTTATTTGCAGAAATGGGAAGTATACAATATGAAGGGTCGCAGAAATGGACTTTTGCATCAGAGATTCTCGGAAACGCCAAGGCAGATTATAAGCAGCTGGTGGCAAACCCCCTCAAGTCCTACAAATCCCTTGGCTGCAACATGTCCCTGAAGATGCATTCCATCTAGATTTGTTTCCAGGAAGTGTGGAGAAGGTGATGAGCACGAGGAAGGATTCCAACAGGACATTGCAGCTATGGAGAAAAGATATCAGGGAAAGTGGAATCCATCTATGCTTGCTGACTACTGCTGGAATGTGCTCAGGAAGGACAGGCCTCCAAATAAAGGGGACGTTGTTGCATTAAGTGATACTTTGGCTGTTTTTTCAGAAGATGTTCAATCACCTGATGTATGACAGGGATCTATGGTGCTTTTTCCACTTTTCTGAGCTATAAATGTACTTGGAATGTTGTATTTTGGTGTTAAACCATGCCAAAGCATCACATAATTAGCTTTGTGCATTTGGAAGTCCGCACCTCTGATAAATGTGCTGCAACTCCGTGACAACTTTGTCTTAATTCAGGACAAGTGAGGTCTGAACTCACCAAAACAAACCAACAGTAAGGAGCCGACAGCAGTTACAAGGCTAGCTAGCTAGCCTGGCTAATAGCTGCTCCTAGCCTGAACTCCTTAACACCTCGGAATGTTCATAGAGACTTCCCGGGCTGTAACATTGACTGGTGGGAGACAACACTTGCGATAACAACCAACATTAAACACAGAAGACAGCTGTTAAGGCAACCTAACAGCATAATCAGACGGTGTTAGCATACGGCATTGCCTAGCAACCACAATAATGCCTAGGTCTAAGGGGAAGGGTTCACCCCACGGACAAACTAGCATACCTGCTAGCTCATGTAGCTCAGGTCGAAGCACTCTGGATACGATTACAAGCACACAGACAGCTTTTAATGATCCGCCACTGCCGTCGAGACCCGCCGAGGTCAATGAAAGCTATCTCTACCACCAGCCGGTGCAGACGCTGATGGAGGTGATTAGTACACAAGAGGCCATAACGAAGATGCTAACAAAGATGACATGAAACAGTCAAAAGCCAACAAACGATGGACCAGAAGGTGGAGCAGAAACTACAACATGTGGACCAGAAACTGGAACAAATGGATCAAAAGGTGGAGGAGAAACTGGAACAGATGGACCGCAAGGTGGAGGAGAAACTGGAACAGATGGACCAGAAGGTGGAGGAGAAACTGGAACAGATGGACCAGAAGATGGATCTACACAATCAGACCCTAATGCAGTAGATCCAAGATCTGAAAGCTCCCTCAGGGGATTCCCTTCTTGTACTGGGGGACTTCAACGCTTATGTTTGCGGCGGCAATGAGACCTGAAGAGGTGTGATTGGGAGGAACGGCCCCCCCTGATCTGAACCCGAGCGATGTTATGTTGTTGGACTTCTGTCCCCGTCACAGTATTGTGAGGGTCTGGCAGAGTCCCAAAAAAATCTTGCATATATGTTTCAATCAGCCTGTTGTCCAGTACCCGACATACTGGATGTGGTCAAACACTCTAAGCTGCATTTCTCTCCAATCAAGACCCTAGCAGGCACACGCGGTACATGCCCTCACGATACACTCATCACAGCACTTAAGCTAGCCCATTCCTAACACGACACGTCATCAATCATCACCACCATCATCATCATTAACACCTACACTTCACCCATTCTTACTGTGCAGTGGTGGGCAACAGCAGACAACAGGAAGTGACTCCAGAGGAGCTCGACATGACTAAATGGTGGAAACACACCGTAGAGTAGAGTAGAATAGTCAGGCATGCTAGAAAGAGGAAGATGAGGAATGTGTGGTGCAACCTGTGGGGAGAGAAGGTTGGCCCCCGATGGTGATGTCTGGAGGATGAGAGGAAGCATTGAAAGGAGTGTGAGCAATAAAAAGTGGAGCAATGGGAAGGCGGGGGTGAGTCAAATACAGCGACGAGGAGGACATAGGGCTGGGACTCAACCTGGGCATGAGAGGGCGCTGGAGCGTTTGAGAGCCAGAAATCCAGCTGGGAAACCTAGAAGAGCAAGGCAGGGAGAGGAGTGCCAGGAGGTGAGAGGGCTAGACACACAAACAACAAATCCATCATTTGGACAGAAAGAACTGCAATCCTAATCCTACGGTATAGAATGCTGACTAAGCCTTTCATTCCATTCACCTAGACCAGGGGTGGGCAAACTACGGCCCGGGGGCCACATGCGGCCCACCAAGCGTTAGAATCCGGCCCGCCAGTTGCTTTAAGTATTTCAACTTTTAACATACCAGCTGGCAACATGACTTTCAAGTCGGATGTCTTATTAGGAAACAAACAAACAAACAACAAAACTGTAAAATTCAATTTCGTAGTTTGATGTGGTTTGATGTTTAAAGTGCTCCTCAAAAAAAGGGAAATGAGAACATATAGCTGATAGTATTTACTTAAAATTAGACAAATAATTCAAGGCGGACTGTTAGAATTATAAGTGTAAAATTCATTCATTCATTCATTTTCTACCGCTTATCCTCACGAGGGTCGCGGGGGTGCTGGAGCCTATCCCAGCTGTCTTCGGGCGAGAGGCGGGGTACACCCTGGACTGGTGGCCAGCCAATCACAGGGCACATATAGACAAACAACCATTCACACTCACATTCATACCTATGGACAATTTGGAGTCACCAATTAACCTAGCATGTTTTTGGAATGTGGGAGGAAACCGGAGTTCCCGGAGAAAGCCCATGCATGCACGGGGAGAACATGCAAACTCCACACAGAGATGGCCGAGGGTGGAATTGAACCCTGGTCTCCTAGCTGTGATGTCTGCGCGCTAACCACTCGACCGCCGTGCCGCCAAGTGTAAAATTGTGTGTGTTAAATATATGTTCTGGCCCCCCACACAATTTCGTTAACTCAGTGCGGCCCATGGGTCAAAAAGTTTGCCCACCTCTGACCTAGACCCTTTTCCAGGGGGCCCGCAGTCAGCAATAAAAGGATATTTTGGAATTCTAAGATGTTACACAGGATATATGTCGAGAAAGCCTGCATCTCAATCTCCAGCTGAATAGATCTATAAAGCTTCATTTGCTGGTTATTGTGTGTAGCTGCTCTATAGGAGTCCACAACTCAATACCAAGGGCCCACAATGAGCATCATAGGTCCCCTTTAAATAATCTTTCTACATTTCCTCATAATATTTGGACTTTTTCCTCTTCATATTACAACTTTTTGCCCAACCTAATGTTCCAAAAATGACTTTATCTTGTTTTATTTGTTTCTAACCATATTATAACTTTTGAAAATATTTTTTCAACAAAATGACAGTTTTTCTTTTGAATATTACAAGTTTATTGTAGGGCTGTCAAAGTTAACGAGTTAATGACGCGAAGTTCCCTTTAACGGCGGCAAATTTTTTGATGCACAATTAACGTGTGCTCCTCCTGTTTGACCCTCGGCCCCCACCGTAGTTTGATTGAAGCACGGTAAATCTCTAGCCACAAGCTGGAACAAATATTGATGGGAAATGGAGAAAGAAAAGAGTATTTAGATTGTCGCATGTATTGTTGTATGTTAGTATGTATCTTGTGGCAAGACCAAAGTTGTTTGTATCTACTGCCGCTGTGTTTGACTTCTCACAGATTCCATGGCCTGCCAGAGACTGGAGCAGTGTAGGTATTGTTTTTATTGTCATATACAGTGCTACCTTGGCATAAGAGTGGCCCAACTAACCAGTGCTTTTCACTGATGATTTTGGCATTGAACTGCCAGCTAAATTGGACTTCCAGCTGCTATTGATGGGCTGTCAATGTGATGACCGTGGCTGAAGTCCAGTGTTTTGCTAGCGTTAGCCATTTAGCATGGAACTACCACAATGATGCACATTAGCACTCAAAGTCATCAAATCTTACTGTTATGCATTCCCACATAGTATCAGCTTTCAGGAGCAAGTATGAGGTGAAAGAAAAAGGAGGAAAATACATCCAAATACATCCATACAGCCCTCTTTGCATCGGAGAACGGTGCGTTGGTGCGTTCAATGACCGTAGAAAAAGTAGGACAAATTGCAAATCGCATTAAACATTCAAAATCCGTGGAAATAGTTAGAGTATTGTAATAAAATAATATTTATTGTAATATAGTGATGAATTTCTATGTATTTCAATGTGTTTTAAAAGAAAAATGAAATGACATTAGGTTTGCAATTTGGATGAAATGTTTTATGACTATTGCCCTATGTCTTAGGTATTTGTACATTTCATGAAGGAAAGGTGCATTGAGGCAAATCTTTAATAATAATCCTTTCTGAATGTTCCTGAACAGGCTTTTTACTTACAAACATTTAGAATTTAAAACCAGTATCATAAATAAACAAATCTTATTTTGAGCTGACACAAATAAAACATGTGTGAGAGGTCTCACTCACATTTTCTATTTGCTGAACGTTTGTGGGTGGGCTAATATGCTAATAATAAAGAAAAATAGTAACACAAAAATATGCTTGCTGACTGTATTGTTTTAAATAATGGCCCAAAGCTCCCAAATAGATATCCTTTTACATAAAATTTGATGTAATTATTGTTGTAATCGTGATTAATCGTGACTAAATATTTTAATCGATTGACAGCCCTAGTTTATTGACTTTGACTGTTTACTCTTTATATTTTCATCTTATTAAAAATGTTTGAACTCACCTATTGTCAATTTTCTTTTTGTAATTATTTTGCCTTTGTTCCTATACTATTCTGACTTGATAACATTTGTGCCATTTTTCAAAAATTGCATTATATATTCTCCTGAAATGACCATATGTTCGCTATTATATAACTTCAGATTTTAAATTCCATCTTCAAAATGCGGTGGGGGCCAATAAAAAGGGTCTAGAAGCTACACAGCTGTTCGTTAAGATGCGACCTTTCCACATATCCTTTGCTAGAAGGCATACCTCGGCGGCACTGGAAGTGGGAGGAGCCCCCACCTCACAGGGTCCTTCAGATTGGATGACAGCGTCATCTGACTGACTGCCAAGAAGATCCACCCCCTTGTCCTCATGTTTGTGTTTCTTCTTCTTTTTCTCCTCTTTGCTCTTCTACAGGGTGAGAGGAAGAAGACAGTGAAGGGATGACGCCAACGTTCACCAGGAGCAGAAGTCAACCGCAGCAACTGACCTTCTTCTCCCGGACTTTGTCCTTCTTCTCCTTGCCGATTTTCTTCTTGGCTTCCTGCGAGGTGCCTTCTGCATCTCCATCTGGGCTTTTCAGACATTCCGTCGCACGGTGGGACCTCACCGGCAGCTTCTCGCTGTCTGCAAGAGGCCTGCAGGACACAAAGGAACAGTTTGGGTGAATCATTTCCCAGGCTATTCCTCCTTCCACTTGAGTTAGTGTTGCTGCTTCTGTCTATGGCTTAGCATGTGTCAGCACCACGGCTGGGCATGCTCTACATGCCAATACTGTCTTCCGTCTATCACTCTGGCCTGGGCCTCAAGGACCACAACATGCAACACCACCCCCTGCTGGTGCTTTCCCAGAACAACAGCTGCACTATATCGCTGTGGCTTTCACAGTGACAGTCGTCCCACAGGCCCATCTGATCTCCCCCCCCAAACTCAACAACTGGTCATGTTGGAGCATGTTAGTTTCAAACTACAAATGTGTCAGATGAACATCATTGATGTTAGCTTAGCTGACTGGAAGAAGATAAAACAATACCATAGACCACGTTTGCATGACTTAGGTTGGATTATTTTCTTCAACCATTAAAGCTGCTTCTGCTAAAAGGGGACAAACTTGTACTTGCTTACTCATGGACTAATGACTAAGGCGTGTAGGTTTACAGTAGTGACTCGTGAACTAATGACTAAGGCGTGCATGTTAGGAGTAGTTACTCGTGAACTAATGACTACAGCACTTACGTTTAGAGTAGTGACTTATGAACTAATGAACTACGAAGGAACTAACAAGTAGAGTAGTTAGTGAGGAACTAGCAAGTAGAGTAGTTAGTGAGTAGAGTAGTCGGTGAGGAAGTAACAAGTAGAGTAGTCAGTGAGGAAGTAACGAGTAGAGTAGTTGGTGAGTAGTGAGTGAGGAAGTAACGAGTAGAGTAGTCGGTGAGGAATAGTTAGTGAGGAAGTAACGAGTAGAGTAGTCAGTGAGTAGAGTAGTTAGTGAGGAAGTAATGACTAGAGTAGTCAGTGAGTAGTCAGTGAGGAAGTAACGAGTGGAGCAGTCAGTGAGGAAGTAATGAGTAGAGCAGTCAGTGAGGAAGTAACGAGTAGAGTAGTCAGTGAGGAAGTAACGAGTAGAGTAGTTAGTGAGTAGAATAGTTAGTGAGGAAGTAACGAGTACAGTAGTTACACGTTTGGAGTAGTTACTCATGAACTAATGACAACAGCACTTACATTTAGAGTAGTGACTTATGAACTAATGAACTACGAAGGAACTAACGAGTAGAGTAGTTAGTGATGAACTAGCAAGTAGAGTAGTTAGTGAGTAGAGTAGTCAGTGAGGAAGTAACAAGTAGAGTAGTCAGTGAGGAAGTAACGAGTAGAGTAGTTGGTGAGTAGTGAGTGAGAAGTAACCAGTAGAGTGGTCAGTGAGGATGTAACGAGTGAAGTAGTTGGTGAGTAGAGTAGTTAGTGAGGAAGTAACCAGTAGAGTGGTCAGTGAGGATGTAACGAGTAGAGTGGTCAGTGAGAAAGTAACGAGTAGAGTAGTTGGTGAGTATAGTGGTCAGTGAGGAAGTAACGAGTAGAGTAGTCAGTGAGGAAGTAACAAGTAGAATAGGTGGTGAGTAGAGTAGTCAGTGAGGAAGTAAGGAGTGGAATGGTCAGTGAGGAAGTAACGAGTGGAGTGGTCAGTGAGGAAGTCAAGAGTAGAGTAGTTACTGAGGAAGTAATGAGACAAGTTAAGTGGAGTAGTTAGCCGATGGTATGAACAAACATTCCCCCCTTGGGGGTCTCCAATGAAGCTACCATGCATGTTTTTGGGGTGTGCATCTCATGCCAAGTTCTCATCCAACCGTGCAGCATCCAATTCAAGTCACTGTTCTACCCGAGTGCTCGTTTTTCAGACTGAGACATCCTTCCCTTTTAGGGAGATTTCCTGTGAAGCCTCACAGGTCATTGTTAGAATGCTGCTGTCATGATCAGGCTACATAGCAAGGTAGACCAAATGTTGCATCACAGCAATAAAGCAGCAGGAAGACGAGCAAAGTTAGCAAGCCGGCTAAAGAGCGATCAGGAGCATTGGGAGCTGCAGGTCATGTGGCTGAGGTGCTACTCACCTGCGCCCAGACATTTCCAGCAAGCTGTGAAGGATGTGTTTGCAGAGGAGAGAGGAAGCAAAGAGCCATCAAGTCACATGTTGCGTGTACAGGACACAGCAACTACAATGGCCGTGCTACAACATCATCACATCCAAACAGACAAAACACGGTGGACACCTTTGTGGGTCATACCACCTTGCTCTTATTTTGAAGCTTAGTATGCACTGCACAGGAAGTCAGTGTGGTCATGTTTGTGCCCATGTTATGCTGTAATGTTTATTACAACAGCATAAAAACATAAAGAACATAAAAGGGTTCTAGAGTTGGAAGCCCATGGTGTAGACTCACTTGTCCAGGTCAATGTCCAGGGCTTTGTGGGGGTCGTTGGGATCCTTGTCATCCTCATCACTGGGTAAGGCATTCTGAGGGGAGACCAATCAATAACATGGCATTAAACAAGTCACCTGGAATACTAAAGAATACTAACAATGCTAACATGCGCATGATAACACTTAGCATAATAGCGGTAAGCGTTTGTGTGCGAAGAAAATGCCAATATGCTAAAGTTAGCATGCCGGCAATGTTAACATGCTAACACCCAGCATAAAGGTGTTGTTTATATGGGTCTACAAAAATAACAAAAAATGCTAGTATGCTACCATTAGCTTGCTAACAGTAGCACCTACCAATGTACCATAAGGTCCTAACTTGCGATGTTAAAGAATCATTGAAAACATTCCTGGATCCAGTTCAGGACCGTCCCCTCAATGTAATCACTTCTTCCATATCCCATTTCCCACAATTCCTGAAAATGTCACCCAAATCCAACTTGAACACAAACAAACATCAGAAAAAGCAACCTACGCACTACTTTATGCTGTGCAGGTAAAAAGAGGCAGATAAAAATGCATGTAAAAAGGACCCAGCTATTCTGCCTATAAAGCCTTGTGAAAAAAAAACTCCAAAAAAGAGCCACCAAGGCTCCATTTCCATCATGTGAGCTTCATATGAAGCACATTGCTATTATTCTTATGAACATTGTTACACCCATGAACTACGTTACTGACGTAGTGACACCTAGTGACTAGCCGGCTAACGACTAGCTTTAGCACACACTGGCTCCCGATGCCTCAGCCCGCTAGCCAAAGGCAACGCTACATATTTTAGTTTTGGAGGCTAGGTGTAAGCCTTCCTTTCTGTGTTGCTATGTGACATCAATACACCCAGGAAGGAAGTTATACTAAAATGCTCCCAGTATAACATGTTAGCATCAATGTACCTGTTACTACATGCTCACAGCATGGACAGAAAACCTTGGTGAAGCTTTTTGGGGCTCTTTAAATTAAATTCATTAGCTACCTCTTTTTACCTTTTTTATATCTTTAGAAGGCCCAGAAAAGATAACAACATGTGTTCACGTCTCACATAAGGATTGGCTGTAGCTTAACAAGTTGAGGCTGACCCAATAGTGCCTCTGCTGGTTGTACTACTGCCAGTACCATAGCCTATTTGCCTCCATTGCTTCATGACACTTGAACTAATCAATCATCAACTGCACACAATTGGCACCATTCCTAGTGGATCAAGCCTCTACCTCTGGCATCTCCTCGGTAACGATATCCACCATGTGCGCAGGCGTGATGTCTTCCTCGCTCTCCGGGCCCGAGTCATGTTTCTTCCCTCGTCCGCTGCGCTTCTCTTTCCTCTTTTTCTTCTCCTTCTTTTTCTTCTCAGCTCTCTCCTTCTGCCGACGCTCCTCCTCCAGCTTGACATACTGGTCGGACATGGGCAGACCTGAAGGAGACAAGTGGAGACACGTGGTGGTCTGATGTCTTTGCACTGGAGCACTGGATCCAGGTCCAGATGTGAACGGAAAGTAGGAGGCCGCACCTGGTACTTTGAGAGGCACGCTGAGATCAATCTGAACAACTGGGATGTGCTCCACTCCAGGTGTGTCCTGGTACACCTGCCGGATGTAGCATACAGCACACCATCATGTAGACGCTGAAGTTGGAGAGTTTGGAGGGAAATGGGATACCTTGTGAGAGGAGGGGGAGGCCTTGATGTAAAAGGGGTTGTTGGCTTGCTCTTGTTTTCTGGCTTCTCTTCTCTGGTTAAAAAAGAGTGACACAACATTGCTTATGTTACAGGAAACATGGCAACCCACCAGCCAACGCTGTTCAAAGCTAACAAAGACCCCACCCTCGCCAGCTCCTTCTCATCCACCTCTGCATGTCTGGGACGGGAATGTTTGGGCTCCTCCTTGGCAAAAATGGCCTTGGGCTGCTCGTCCTCAGACTCGCTCTCAGAGGGAGGCTCGTTGATCCAGGTGTCCAAGTCCAGGCTGTGTGGGCACGTTACACAGTTCAGTGGGGTTACGCTTTCACAGCTAGCACGTGTTGGGGGTATTGTGTGCTCACCCTTCAGGGACAGGCACTTTCTTCTGTGCCTTGGGGGCCACGGGGTTGAGCTCTCCAGCAAACAGCGCGATCACTTCCTCTGCTACCTCCACATCTTTCTGCTGCAGTTTCTGGATGTACTTCACCAGCTGCAGGATGCAAGACGCCTGTCCAGTGTGGATACATAGAAAAGACACCAGTCAGCGTTGTTTTCTACTTTGCTGATCACCACTCGGCCTGCCCACATAATCCATGAACGATGTACCAAATGATAAAAAACAACAAGATGTTGACACAAAATGATGCACGCTAGCAGACGGTGTTGCTCACTAGATTGCAAAAGAAATTCAACCTCTCTACATGGTTGAAAAGCCAACATTGGGGGAAATGTTACAAATGTTTGACAGACATAGACTCACACTCTACACTAAATTACCATCTAGTGACTGAAATGTAAATTATATTAATAATAAAATAACAATAATAATCTCATAACAATAATGAATGAACAATGCTTGATGGCTGCAGATGCAGGCCACACAGCTTTGAGACCCGGGTTCGATTCCCTGCTCGAGCATCTCTGTGTGGAGTTTGCATGTTCTCCCCTTGCGTGTGTGGGTTTTCTCCGGTTACTCTACTTTCCTCCACCATTTCAAAAACCTGGAAACCATTTCAAAAACAGGAATGGTTGGCCACCAGTCCAGGGTGTACCCCACCTCGCCCAAAGACAGCTGGGATAGGCTCCAGCTTGTCCATGACCCTCGTGAAGATAAGCAGTAGAAAATGGTTGATAACATTGACTATGGACAATAATGTGTCGCAAAATGAGTTACTGTGACAGGCTCCAGAACCTAAGTTGAAGGGTACATATGAAAAGGTGGTAGGATCCAGGTGAATACTGTCAGGTAAGCTGCCTGTCGGTGAGCAGTGGCTCATCTGCATGAGAGAGCGCAGGCCCCCGTACTGGCTGCTCTGTTCGTTTTACCAAAGCATGGTACAGATGTCTTATTAATACACAGTGTGTCAGAATGATACCAGCATCTTACCCTCTCCTGCACCTCCAGGTTGGCGCTCTGGACAAAAAGCGGCAGTCGGTCGATCATCAGCTGGCTGGTTTCTTGTGCAGTCGTGCTGTCAGTGTTGCCCTCTTGGCTCCTCAGCACGGTGGCAAACAGCTTGGCAGCATTCTGCACGTAGACGGCCTGGATGTGGCCCGGCAGGGTGGCCACCTTTGGCCGCAGCATGGCCTCTAGTGTCTGCAACGGGTTCTCCAGGTGTCTAAAGATGGGGAGGGTGGGTTTGTATGACTGCAGTCATTGGCAATAACGTCCAGTTGCTTTGAAGGACCCTGAATGACTTGTACAGGGCTTAAAGTAAAAAAAAAAAAAGTCTGAGCCTGAGAATATCAAATCACAAACACGATCGGTCTGAACAAACAACTACTAAAATATCATTGTGAACATGAACAAGTGTGCCCTTCCGAATACCGTATTCGGGTTCGGCTCCAACCCTATAGCATACACTAGCTTCTTAGAGCACAGCACACAAAAACATACACCTTTCCCCAACTTGAACGCAGCATAATTGTAGGATTGGACAGTAGCGGTTTGGGGAGAGGGGCTTAGCAATAGCTGCATTCATTGGTCATATTGAAACGCCGGAATACTTTAAGCCCTTCATGTAGAGAGCAACATACTCAGAGAACTCGCCGCATATCCAGGCCGCCGCGTACAGAACCTCACAGATGCCGTTCCTCTGCATGTTACCGGTCAGCAAGTGGGCGTTGTCCAGCAGGGTGGCCATCTGTGCCACAGCAAACACTCGGATGGCTTTCACCCGAATAGCAACATCAAGCATCTGAGAGGCGATGAGGTGACCGTGCCTCGTGCCCTCCAATCGCGTCAGCTCCACCAGGATGCTGATGTACCTGTTCAAAAAGCATACATGGGAGAAATGCAGCTGAAAATCCTGCACGTGTACGACATTAAATGCTGATGAAGGTGGAGGGAACAGACCATTCAAAGTTAGTGATGTACTGGTAGTTGCTCTGGCTACAGATGTCAATGATCTTGGTGAGCAATTCATCCCTATACGTGGTTCCCTCCGCTTTGTCCACATGGAGCATCAGCTTCTTCACGATCTCCATCAAGTTCTTCTTGGATACCTGCAAACGCAAACAGAAAACATACAGGGCATTTATGAGCAGCTTTGCCTCCAAATATTAAAGTAAAACAAGCAAGGTGCCAACATAGCCATCATTTACTGTGTTTTTAATGTTCTGTGGACCAAAAATGATTCTTTATAGCCACGTACCATGCCGTACAGTAGGTCCAAAGCTCTCAGGCGGATGGACTCATCCTTGTCATCCAGACACTGGAGGATCAGGTCCTTGTGACTCTGCACCGACTTGGGGTGGGTCTTCAGGATTTTGGACATGGCCAGAAGGCCCAGGTACTTCACTGAATCAACAGTCACACACACACACACACTTGCTCAGTACACTTAAAAACCATAAGCCATCATGTCCTGACACATACAGTATAGATACTGTAAATGCTTGCACCGTGGCCAGGGCGCATATTCAACTCAACCGCAATAAGGGTGGGCCATTTGTTGGAAGGAAATGTTTTTATGACATTTCTAAGCTACTTTTAGAACAACACACTTTTTACTTGAACAACGGTTTGCAGCGCATGACAAAATGCAAAGAAATGACCACATGCTCATTTATTAACCAGCAGCCACAGAACCAATGTTGCAATTGTGGTTCGTTAGCAGCAATAGAACCACTATCGTGGTTCGTTAGCAAAAATAGAACCAATGTTGCAATAGTGGTCAGTCGGTATTCAGTGTTATCATTTGTGGTGGTCCGCCACTATATCATTTTGATTGCTACGCATGAAGAATTCTCCATCACACTTTCAGTATTAAGAATTGACTAGGAGGTTGCCTACAGCCACGGCTGTTAATGATTAATAATAATGTAAATGTAATAATGTTAATAATTGGAACAATTACGACTAGGCCTGTCACTATAACAAATTTGTTTGTTTCTTTTGGCTTTTTCCTGATTACGGAGTCGCCACAGCAAATCTTTTTGATCCTAATGAGGTGTAATTTGCACTTGAACCACTAGATGGCATTCAATAGCGTATGGTGTATCTGTGTAAGACATTAGCTTCACACTGATGTTGCATGTATGTATGTCTTTGCCCATTAGCAAGCGATGCAGTCTGTGAACGCGCACCGTTTTGTTTCTATGTACTTTGCTGACCAAACGCCTCAGTAAGCGTAGACTGTCGGAATGAAGCTGCCCGAGGTCCTTCAATCAGTCGTGTTCATGCGCTGACCTTGTTCATTCTGTCTAAAACCCACATCTTCCCAAACTGGGGCTATGGCCTTTGTTAGCATATGCTGGCTTGGGAAAAGTCAATTGTGAACGTCAAAGAGGAAAAGAAGCCAAAGCAAAAAGATGAATAGAAAGGACGGACAAACATGTAAGCACAAGACAAACACATTGGACCTGTACTTGACTTTGCTGTCTTATCCCTGGAAGCGTTTTTGCTCCTCAGGAAATATCTGAATCACGACATGAAGGTGCGCTTTCTCTATGGCACAGACAAAAGCCTCTCAAATTCCCAACTGATAAGTAAATCAATACATGTGCATGTGGTGGTGACCTGGGCTGATGGTGGCAGTCCATAGGGTACAGCCACGACGAGCAGTCGCACCGTGAGAGCTGAAGAATACGCTAAGACTGCTTCAATGCGGCCCTGCTACCAAGATGTGTCAACACACTAAAGATCACACTTTCATCTGTCTTTCTTCTACACAGGTACACAGTCTGCTCTACTCACACCAGGACACGGGGGCTAGACCAATCGGATATTTCGAATTGGGGCACCATCTTGATGCCAGACTGTCCTCTAAAGGTGAACTTCCGACTCCGAGGACTGCATTGTGTGGGCATTTGACATCCACATGGATGCTAATAGTAAAAACGGGTCATCGTAGACCGCCTTAAAACAGGACACAACTCAGCAGTTAGTGAGGATCGCTTGGTGCAGCCCACCTCAGAAGGTCACACTTAGGGCTGGGCATCGAGTCTGGAGCATGGATGGCGTCCGGGACTAACATTCCGATTCCCCCGGGATCGTTCAATGAAGCCAGCTAAAAAGGGGCGTTGGGATCATGACATCACGCAGAGAAGGCTGCACCACCAACACCATTGATGGTGCAGAAATAACACACTGCCTCCTCTTTCAAGCAATGCGTTCGATTAAGCAATCAGAACCAGGGAACAGTAAAGGGCGTGTGTGTTATGCTAATGTAAGCCAGGGTTTCAGGACGCTAGCTGTTTGCGGCAGTCACCCCGGGCTCACAAGATTCACATCCAGCACACTTCCACAACAGCAGCGTTTCAGGCTGCATCCTGTTGACTTGTGTTAACTAAACAACATAGCTTGCTGCATCACTGAGCCAGCAAACCAAGTATGCTACTTTTCAAAGTAAACATCTTTTTCATATTTTTTAAATATCGTTCTAATACGTTCTCATACGTATACCAGGTATATGGGTTATCTAGATTGGGGTTTATATTGAGTGTCAGGTCAAACTTGAAGCCTTTCAAAGTCATGGAAGCCAAGCTATGGAAGAAGATAGATGGTATATGGATATTCATTTCCTATCTAGCTGCAGTAATAATCTAACATGTTTGTATTAGCTGGAGATAGTCCATGTGACGTTTGCATTGGAATACACTGCAGTGGGAGGCACGTACTCCATATGAAATATACTTCCTTCCTTGGACTGTGATCAAAAACATGGAAATGGCCACTCGACGTTATGATAAGATGTGTTATCTTTAGTGGTAGGGTTGTCTGTAGTTGGATGACAGTTTTGGTCTTGACTCAATGTGAAAGCGATGAGGAGCAAAAGGCACCATTGTCCCACACCCCATCTACTCTAACGTCTTTAATATTTGAAATTAGGGTTCAAGTCATGCTTTATGGGAATGATTGACATGTTGTAACAGACGCTTTATTGACGTGGCTACAGAGAGACTACGGAGGGTGCCACCCACGGTTATATTTGAAGATTAAAGTTAGATTTGGCTTTTATGTATTTTAAAGCAAGAAGGTACTATGTTATTGTTCTATAAGATGTGTTCCATTGTAATAAGACAGATTAGATGGAGATAAGATATGGTCCATGTGGCCCGGGCCTATGTCCTCCAGCAACAGGACACTTCTTAGTGTTTAGGGTATATTCAAGTTGAAATTCATAGCAAGGTTAATCATGTCATGAAACAATTCTAGGAAATGTTCACACGTTACATGAAAAACACTCTAGTTAGCACATTCATTTAAACCATGCTAACTTCCCAAGAGCATCGGAATGGAGAATCAGAGGCAGAACGGAAAGGAGGAATCGGAATGGCTCAAATTCAAACGATGCCCAACCCTGGTCCCGGTCTAGTCTAGACACAACTATCTACTCCAGGGGGTGATCCAGATAACTCGAATGGCTTGCACTGCCACTGCACGCGTGTGAAGGCATCTAAAGGAGAGTTCCTATTGGGGAGGGACAGCCATGGAGTCATGAGGTAAACTACGGTGCTGCTGTCTCAACCTCCATCTAACTAACCAAGATCTGATCAGCGATGGCATGCTGAGCCACATCCCCACAGACCTCCATTATTCTTCATGGAAAAAGAAGTTAAGAACTTTCTCCTAAAGTAACTGATGATCTGTCAATCCAGGAAAAAAGCCCATTCTAATGACTGAATGATGACTCAGGGGTGGAAGTGAAGTGAATTTCGAGTTATCCAGAGTGAGGGGTTCTGTGGGGTCCTAAAGGGGTGGACTGTGGTCCAGAGTGGGAAACACGCAGACAATGAGAAAAAGACACACTGCAGGCATTGACAGAGGGCTCACAGTTCTGGTCAGAGTCTTCGATCAGGATTCGTAGTTTCTGGACACAGAGCTGCAAGAGAGAGGAGGGGGGAGATGGGAGGACTCGTTAACGGGAGCACACGCCCTCACACTCCACTTACACACTTATGTACGCACACCTCCGAGGTAAACAATAATGTGACTGGAAGATAGAAGGAAAAGCGGTAAAGCATGCATTACAACTGGACTGTCAAGGAAAGGGAGGCTAACGGGCCTACCTGGATGCTAGCACTGTGGTTGGGCATCCCAGATGACAAGGAAATCAACACTGCAAAACAAAGCATACAAGCAATTCCATTAGCAGAGGTAGCATAGCAAATATTTCATTACTGCGCTGCCATGGCACAGTTCAAGTACATCATTATCACACTCAGTCAGTCAGCCCTCCTTTGTTGGTTCCACGTAAGTCCATTGCCACATTTTACTAAACCTGTTTAGGACTTTTCTAAATGCTATTTTTCATGTCTACAGAGCCCCGTAGACATGAAATAACAGCCCTATAGTCACCTTTACACTCCAATTATTCTTTGCTTACACCACATTGCTCAACTGCAGAGTGCAGGCTACGGGATTTAATGTACACTGATCCAAAAAATAAAGGGAACACTAAAGTAACATGAATGAAATATTTTGTTCTTTCCATAGTTGAATGTGCTGAAAACAAAATCACCTAAAAATGATCAATGAAAATCAAACGTATCAACCCAGGGAGGTCTGGATTTGGAGTTATAGTCCAAATGAAAGTGGACCTAAACTAAGGTATCCACCAACTCCTGCACAGTCTGTGGTGCAACCTGCCGTTGGTGGATGGAGCGAGACACGATGTCCTGGATGTGAAATGGAACTGCTGACTCACTCCAGCCACATGAGGTCTAGCATTGTCTGGCATTACGAGGAACCCAGGGCCAACCACACCAGCATATCGTCTCATGAGGGGTCTTAGGATCTCATCACCGTACCTAATGGCAGTGGCCAATTTGCCAATGTTGATGTTCTCTGGCAAATGCCAAACATCCTGCATGTTGTTGGGCTGTAAGCACAACCCCCACCTGTGGACGTGGGGCCCTCACACCACCCTCATGGAGTCTGTTTCTGACTGTTGGAGCAGACACATGCACATTTGTGGCCTGCTGGAGCTCAATTTGCAGGGCTCTGGTAGTGCTCCTCCTTGCACAAAGGAGGAGGTAGCGGTAATGCTGCTGGGTTGTTGTCCTCCCACGGCCTCCTCCATGTCTCCTGATGGACTGGCCTGTCTCCTGGTAGCGCCTCCATGCTCTGGACACTAAGCTGACAGACACAGCAAACCTTCTTGCCATCCAGGATGGCATGCCTGGATGGCACGTGGAGGCCACACCCACTACTGGGCCTCATTTTGACTTGTTTAAAGCATCAAAGTTGGATCAGCCTGTAGTGTTTTTCCACTTTCATTTGGACTATAACTCCAAATCCAGACCTCCATGGGTTGATGCGTTTGATTTTCATTGATCATTTTGGGTGATTTTGTTGGCAGCACATTCAGCTATGGAAAGAACAAAGTATTTCATTCATTCATATCTACAACGTGTTACTTTAGTATTCCCTTTATTTTTGGAGCAGTGTATTTACTGTATTGTCAACTTGAAGGGTTGAAGAAAGAGTGGAGAAGAGCCCTTCCACATGGAATGGGACAGGGGTGGGCAATTAATTTTTATCAGGGGCCGCATGAGAAGCCTGAATTGTGTCAGAGGGCCACCAACTTTCTTTCATTGTAAAATACTTAAAATATTTTGAATAGCTGGTACTGATAATCAGAAGAATAAAGCACTCTGTAAATATGTATATTAGGTTATGTGAAACTGTGGTCTATTGGTTAAATAAGAAAAACAATTATTGAACCAGTGCAATTTATTTTTTAACTTGTTAATCTCCACAAACAATAACTTGTAATGCTTTCCACCTCATGTTACCTCTTCAGTGAGAATAATCCAGTCTGTTCTGGGCTTGAACAAGGGCATTGAAATCTGGCGGAATGTCTGAAGTGGCTATGCGAAGGACAGCTGAGAGGTGGTCATCACCCGCGATGTCCTCAATCCGCCTCGTTACAGTGCGTCGGGAGAGTGAAACGTTCTCAAATGCGCCTTTTTTCTCTGGGCACATCAGCGCAGCAGAGTCCAATAAACACTCCTTAATAAACTCTCCGTCGGAAAACGCCTTACTTTTTCTGCCGATTTTGTGAGAAATGACATAACTTGTCCTGACGGCTGCATCTCTGGGAGTGTGAAGTTTAGTGAAAAATCCTTGTTGGGTTTGTAGTTTTGCAAGCAATGCATCAGACTCCCTTGCACGCTCTTCACCAGACAGATTTCTGTATTTATCTTCATGCTTGGTGGTGTAGTGGCGATTCAAATTATATTCTTTAAACACAGCAACCTGTGTACCACAGACTAAGCACACTGCTTTGCCTTTACTTTCTGTAAAGAAATATTTGGAAGTCCATGTTTTGTTGAAAATACGGCATTCGTTATCAACTTTTCTTTTCTTGGGGTGTGCCGACATCTTGGGGATAACCTCGCGAACAGCATCACCTTCACTCACACACGTGTATACGCGAGTGAAGGTGCTACGTCTACGACGTGCATACGTAGCGACGTAACGCTTTTCAAAATAAAATTTCAAAATAAAAGTTAAAAAAAAAGTTTAATTTATGGTGTTTATGATTGGCCTCACGCGGGCCGGACAGGGACGTACAAAGGGCCGGATGTGGCCCGCGGGCCTTAATTTGCCCAGGTCTGGAATGGGAGGACGGGGTGACCGTGCCAGGGCGGATCAAATCTCACGTCTATATAGTGGAACATTAGTGACACCTGGTGGCCACAACACTACGTACAGCTTGTATTTCAATCTTTTGGATGACCACAAAATATCATCTATTCATTCATTCTTGAAAACCTTGGGAAGGGAGCGATGACCGAGCTGTGATTGTACACTAAAAATATGACATATTACATAGATATAATACATAGATACTTTACAGTAACATAAAGTAAGATCTGTCATGGTCACATTTTTTTATAGGGCTGTGAAATGATTCTACATTTCCATCTGATCCATCACACATTACACATGAATAAATCATGATCCATCAGCATTAGGCCACTAATATGCCCATGTTTGCTGTAGTTTATGAAGACAACTGCTACAACGATGTATAGGTATATACAGTATATATGTATTTACAGTATATACTGTACATAGAGATGAAGTGCTCATAATGAACTCAAATCTTCATTCATTCATTCATTTTCTACCGCTTTTTTCCTCACGAGGGTCGCGGGGGGCGCTGGAGCCCATCCCAGCTGTCTTCGGGCGTAAAGCGGGGTACACCCTGGACTGGTCGCCAGCCAATCACAGGGCACATATAGACAAACAACCATTCACACTCACATTCATACCTATGGACAATTTGGAGTCACCAATTAACCTAGCATGTTTTTGGAATGTGGGAGGAAACCGGAGTACCCGGAGAAAACCCACGCATGCACGGGGAGAACATGCAAACTCCACACAGAGATGCCCGAGGGTGGAATTGAACCCTGGTCTCCTAGCTGTGAGGTCTGTGCGCTAACTCCTATACCACCGTGCGGCCCTCAAAGCTTCAATCAAGCTAAAAGATAGCACACATGGATTTGCCTAGCATTAGCCTCTTACCGCATTCAATACCAAAGACCATTTATGTAGGTTTTTCCAACCCAACGCCCCATCCCAAAACTGTTTTTGAGTGACAGGCAAAGAGGGGATGATGCAAACGCTCAATAGATGTTGGTGGCAGCAGTGCCTTTGGTAAGAGCTGGGCATGCATCTTCCCCATCTATTCCAGATGAAGATAAAGATGAATCAATTGAAGGGAAAATGTAACAATGCACACACACAGTTCAGTCCCAAATGTGAAACAATTAGTAAATAAATGGTTACTTTCAAGTTGTAGCATATTTGTTTAGATATTTGGGATATATATATATCTGGCTACATTTGTATCAAGGTGAAAGTTATGCTTGAAATGTAAAAAAGCTGCTTTTTAGTTGAGAACTAACCAAAACCTATAGGTAGGTCTGTGGTAGTGATTGAGTTAAAGAGCGCCAGACACAGTGTGACTCTGTGGGGAGGCTTTAGTGGCCGTCATCACAGAGACGGGTGGCCTGGCATGATGACGATGCTAACATGTTAACATCAAGAATGAAAGGGGGAGGGAAGACAATGGCAATAAAATACAGCTACTGACCTGCAATGACCGTGTTCACACACTCGTACAGCAACGACATGGCCGAGGTACTGTGGGGGGGGGGGGGGGGGGGGGGCTGGATTAGAATACTGGCATGTGTATTCATGTGGACTAGGCAATAGGAAGACCATTTCATCTCACCTGTGAATGAGGTTTGTAAGTGGCTCAATCAGCTTCTTCCCCAAACGTGGCTCCAATGGAGTCAGTGCACCAAACTGTTAAACAGAGTGGATCACCGTGAGGACGCCAAGGCACATTAAGATATGCTCCTATTCATATTCAACACTTCCTGCTCTCAATGCTGAGGGGCGCCCAGAATCTTGTGGTGGCACCATTGTTCTCATCGTCTTCTTCGGGTCAATGGACCAAGCAAGGCAAAAGGTTGCTAACTTCTAAGCTGTGCATCCAGCCACAGTAACTACCTGGAGGTAAAGGCTGCTCTCATATCCATTTTTCCGTGTCAAAGCCCAATATTTGCAGTCTCCATCCAAAATAAGAGCACTGGCTTCACCTTTCAGTACTTGGACTTGTAGTACACGGCAGGCCTGTTGCTGCGCTGCTAGCCCAGACTATCAAGGCAGTGGACTGTGTAGCATGTGTGCGTCCTGTAGACTCACCAGCTTGATGATCTTAATGAGAACCCAGTTGTTGGTAGAGGAGGTCATGAGCTTGAAGAAGAGCGGGGCCAGAGACAGGTAGTTCTTGGGATTCCTGCGGGCCAGCTCACAGATGACATTGACTGCAGCTGACTGTACGCCTGCGGGGACAAACACACACCTCATCAAAATGTTCAGACCTGCTGAACAATGTCAACGCCAACACTGTTGGAGCGTAAGGAGGTTTGAGCTATGCTCTTTGACTTTTCATCACCTGAACATCCTATTTCACTGCCTTTTCTTCTTTTGGCATTTTCAAGCTCCACTTAGACCTCCTTAACCCTTGAAGGTCCAAGCAGCATTGGTGAATATAACACGCCAATTCAGCAAATATTGAGCCAATAGGAGTTCATACTTGACACCGGGAGATGGTGGATGGAGATGTGTTACTCTCTTCTAGCCAACGTTTGGAGGCGTGGTTTGATGGCCAATGTAAGAGTTTATAGGATTTCAACGACCACATCACAGTCCACAAGCAGCATATACTTTGGCTGATGCTTTGCTTCAACGTGTTTGGGGTGCCAGGAGGTCTGAGGGGGATAGCGGGAATATCAATGGAGCCGGTCGTATGCATGGGATTGTCCTGGACACATGGTGCACTGCTAATAGGTAAGATGAGAGCTGCATGGTTGGTCACATATATGACAGCCATGATATACAGTATCATAGTACTTACTATGGGTCTGTGTAGTCCTAGCAGTAAATATTAGCACTTAAGGCAGCAGTGGTGTGGAAGATACCGCTGGAAGTGCTGATGACGATGGCTGGGTGTGCCCCAGGGATGAGGAAGAGTATCACAAGTGGATCGGACATTTTGATAAGATGGTGCCCATTAGATGAGTAAACCATAACCTTTGGGTCATATTGATGATATTTCTTATGTACAGTATGCTTTTATCTTCAACCATTTCAAGCTAAAACCTTTTGACATATAACCTCAAAATTTAAAAAAAAACTATGGTGCCTACAGCGTTCGGATCCAACAATTCAGAATGTACTTTCTGCATCAGCATGGAGCTTCTGTTACCTGGATCTGGGTCCTCCAGTTTCTCCTTTAGCCTAGGGAAAGCCGGGCGGAGGGACTCGGGGTACTTGAGAAAGACCTTGTACATGATGAGCACCGCTTTCTTTCGGATGTAGGGTTTAGTGTGAGACATCTGTCCAAAAGGAAGGACAACAAAGACTTAAACATCAGCCACACTTTCCACCCCTCTGCATGTTGGCTAACCAGCGTCATGATGTCATTGGCCAGGTCCCGAGCCAGGTCGGGGGTGACGAAGCAAGAGAGGCCAGTGAGGGCAACACCGGTGTCATACTGGTTGGGACTGCTGAGATCCTGCATGCATCATACACACACAACATGAGAAGAAGAGAAGGAAGGGCATGTGAAAAACAGTGGGGTACTAACCTTTCGGATTTGATTAGTTGTCAGCATGATGACATCAGTGCTCTCGTGGAAGCATTGCGAGGCTGCCAAGTAGCCGATCCTCTGTGAACATAGCAGCACTTAGTTTTCAGGGCAGCACAACGGGAGGAGAATGACTTGAAGCAGCTTTACCTTGTAGGTGAACTTGGAGGAGCTCATGACCTCAACAATGTTGAACGCCGCCCAGCTGACATCGTAGCCTAGCATCTGCAGCTGTGTTGCAGAAAAGGAAGAACGCACACGAGAATGTCAGCCTGTACTGTACATGTATTCGTGTCCACGTGCTGCTAGACCGCATGAAGACATCTTACGTAGGTCAGCTTGCACACTGCATTGGCTTTGACCGCGATGTTGTCCTGCTTCAGCTCCTGCTTGATCTCATCGATGCAGGTGGAGATGTACTTGGCCTGAGGGCAGACAACAGACCCGGATCAGATGAGGTGGAATTATATTCCTTGATCTTATCAATGTATGTCCAGTCCCCAGACATCCGTACATCCACTTTCTGCCCCACTTGTCGTCGCGAGGGGTGCAGCTATGCTGGAGCCTATCCCAGCTGTCTTGGGATGAGAGGCGGGGTACACCGTGGGCTGATGGCCAGCCAGTCACAGGGCACATATAGACAAACAAGCATTAGTTCGCAGACAAGTCATCAAAATGCAAAGAAACTTCCTCATAAGGTCCACATAGGCCATTTATTTACTCCATTGTAAAGAATAACAAGGAACCTGAAGCCATAGCAAACAGCTGGCTTGACAACACTGCAAGCAGACTGTCATGTCATCACCAGATGTTCCTAATGTAGCTGAAAAGCAATGACACAACAGCAATGAACTGGAATTCTACACAAGTGCCCACAAGGCATGCTGGGTACTCCAGCATGAACTGGACTAGGATATATTTCTGTACCAACGTGATACAAACAATCCTCCATCATTGATATCATCGGCAGCATTATTGAGACCATTCTTTTCATGACTTGTCACAAGAACTGTCTTTTACACCGACACAGAAGTCACCTGTAAGCATGTTTTGGCAATGTAGCCAGCGACACCGTCTCTGAGCACGCACCATATTGCTCTGTTTTGTTTAGGATTGCCGACCAAACGTCTCAGTGATGTCGTAATGAAGGCTGCGCTGTGCTACGCCAAATTAAACCTACCCCAGTCATTAAGTTCACGACAATTGGACGCTGGTTCTGCTGTTGCCGTGTTCAATACGCTTTCTCATGTACTCCAAATCATTGGAAATAACTCAAATAAATGGTGATACACTACACACTGCATAATGGGTTGTCAAAGTAGGGGAAATATCAGCCCTGATCCAACCAGCACCTGATTCCAAATAACGCCACATTCTATCGGCTTCAGATAACAACCTTGGCTAAATGACAGCATTACCACTGGTCATTTTTCAAACCTCTTGTAAGCAAACAACCAAATTCAGTGGTGCCTTGGGTAACATCGGTCATTACTTCCAGAAGGCCCCACTCAAACCAGAACGGACTCTAACCAAAGCATTTTTTTCCTAAATTTAACCAACCATCTCTGATCCAAGCACTCTACCAGCTGTGCTATACAACTGTTACTACTTAGCCCCAATTTGGGTAGCAGTAGGGTATGCCAGATAGGTCTAGCACAGGGGTGGGCAAACTATGGCCCGGGGGCCACATCCGGCCCGCCAAGTGATTGAATATGGCCCGCCTGTTCTTTTTAAAGTATTTCATTTAAATTTACCGTACAACTTGGCATCATGGCTTGAGCCAACCTTTTGATGGTTGAAGTAGCTGTTTTATCAATATTGTTATTTGATGTGGTCTGTTGTTTACAAAGTGCTCCTGAAAAAAGGGACACAAGCACAATAAAAAAATAAAAAATTAATAAAACAATTTGAAAAATAAAAAAAAATATTAATTCATTCATTCGCCGGGGTTGCTGGAGCCTATCCCAGCTGTGCTCGGGCGAGACGCGGGGTACACCCTGGACTGGTCGCCAGCCAATCACAGGGCACATATAGACAAACAACCATTCACACTCACATAAAATAAACATATTTAAATAATAATAATAATAAATTTAATTTATAACGCACTTTACGTCAAATGAATGACCTCAAAGTGCACATATAGCAGATTGCATGACACTTTTACAGATACAATAATTCCAGGTGGACAGTTACGTGTAAAAAACATAATAGTCTGGCCCCTCGTCAATTTTGTTAAACCAATGCGGCCCGCGAGTCAAAAAGTTTGCCCACCCCTGGTCTAGCACAATCTCCCATCATGCTTTGTGGCACTTTGTGGCACACACAGTTGTTAATATTAGGTGTTTGATGTTGTGTATTAGGTACATAAGTAAATACACAGTGTGTATGTACGTATTTGTTATGTATATACAATATGTATTTGTTCTCTTCTATTTACCTGACACCATGACTATAGTTTATGTTCTGTGCAGTTGCCCCGCCCCTTCCCCCCTTCTGCTTGACGTGTGATTAGCATACACTTTGTGTACTGTCTGTACGAATGGTATGGTATGGTATGAAAGCGTTTGGGCACCCCTGGTAATGTTCCCTTCTAAATGACTGGTTGTTGGGATCAGCCATTCCAGGTAAATATATCATATAGCAGACCAACACAGGGATAGATGAACTTTATAGGATTTACAGAAAGTCTGCAATCATTGTGTCAACTAAAGTAGGCCGGTGCATACATTTGGGCACCCTTGTTGTTGTATTGATTTGAATACCTTTAGCACTAATTATTGGAACACAACATTTGTTGGGTAAGCTCATGGGCCCCCGACCCACAAGTGAAGTCAATCATGAGAACTTTGGATGTTAACTGAAAAACATGCTAACCGGGGCAGACATTAACCGAGGCACCCCTGCACATGATGTCCTTGGCCGTTTAGGACACTACAATGTTCCCCGGCGCGTGACCATGGAAAGTAGAAGCGATGTCCAACACTCCACATTCCATCCACTATTGCACAGGAAGAAGGCTGAGGAGCAACCACAACAAACACTTCAAGCTGCATAGACGGTGCTGGTCATGTGTGTGCAGTCATGAGACACTTCAGTGACATGGTGTGTGTGTGTGTGTGTGTAGCTCAGAGACTGGGTGACACAAGCAGAGGAATTCAAGACATTATCAGCAGATTTCCACATCACATTCTGCAACTAGAATGGACAATAGTCCAAGCAAAGATGGCTTGCTTGACAGCAAGGAGGTATAATGGACCAACAGTCTTGATATTACAGTCCAACTTGTAGCATTCAGGCAGCAAATCTCTCATAGAACTTTTTCTTTGGCTTTTCTGCCATGTTCCTCAAAAAACAGCAAGATGAGACATAAAGGTGCAACACTTCCCGATTATAATTCCGGTACCTCAATGACCAAAAAGTTATCTAGGAAACGCTGACGTCACCCAGGCAGAGGACGGAAAAGGACGTGGATGGCGCCAGAAGATTGAAGAGGCAAGAGAAAGCGACGAAAGAGCAGAAAAGGAAAAGCAAGGCAAACATGGGGACATGTATGCTTTGTAACTTACATACATCACCACCACATCTTATATACTTAGTAACTTATATACACAACATCGCCACATCTTATATCCTTTGTAACTTGCATACATCATCACATCTTATATCCTTTCTAACTTACATACATCACCACATCTTATATCCTTTCTAACTTACATACAACATCACCACGTCTTTTATCCTTTGTGAATTACATACAACATCATCACGTCTTATATCCTTTGTGAATTACATACATCATCATCACGTCTTATATCCTTTGTGAATTACATACATCATCATCACGTCTTATATCCTTTGTAACTTACATACAACATCATCACGTCTTATATCCTTTGTAACTTACATACAACATCATCACGTCTTATATCCTTTGTAACTTACATACATCATCACATCTCATATCCTTTGTAACTTACATACATCATCACATCTTATATCCTTTGTAACTTACATACCACATCACCACATCTTATATCATTTGTAACTTACATACCACATCTTATATCCTTTGGAACTTACATACCACATCATCACATCTTATAGCCTTTGTAACTTACATACCACATCCTATATCCTTTGTAACTTACATACCACATCTTATATCCTTTGTAACTTACATACATCACCACATCTTATATCCTTTGTAACTTACATACAACATCACCACATCTTATATCCTTTCTAACTTACAACATAATTTCATTTTATATCCTTTGTAATTTACGTACCACATAATCTCATCTTATATCTTTTGTAACTTATATACAACATCACATCTTATATCCTTTGTAACTTTCATACCACACCACATGTTATATCCTTTGTAACTTACATACCACATCACCACATCTTATATCCTTTGTAGCTTACAACATCATTACATCTTACAGCCTTTCTAACTTACATACCACATCTTATATCCTTTGTAACTTACATACATCACCACCACATCTTATATCCTTTCTAAACTTACATACCACATCATCACATTTTATATCCTTTGTGACTTACATACCACATCATATCTTATATCCTTTGTGACTTACATACCATATCACAGCTTATATCCTTTGTAACTTACGTACCACATAATCTCATTTTATACCCTTTGTAACTTGTGTACCACATGATCTCATTTTATATCTTTTGTAACTTATATACAACATCACACCTTATATACTTTGTAACTTACATACCACACCACATCTTATATCCTTAGTAACTTGCATACCACATCACATCTTATATCCTTTGTAACTTCCATAACACATCACCACATCTTGTATGCTTTGTAACACATTGTTCAAATGACATAAAATAAATTCTTATGTCTTACTAACACCCTGGCATTAGTGACATGTACTTGAAGGAAAAGTATGTGACGGCAACATGGCTGCATATTAATATTTCAGCAAAGTCTTCCCTGTTGGCAGGGCGACCATCACCTTATCTGGCCACACACAGGTTGGGTTACCTCACTCACAATAACCTCCAGTGATCCACTCATCCTTCCCAACAATGCAACCCCTCCCTGGAAATACCAGCACGCGTCAGGAGTTACTAGTGACATACGCGTCAGGAGTTACTAGTGACATACGAGTCAGGAGTTACTAGCGACACACGCGTCAGGAGTTACTAGCGACACACGCGTCAGGAGTTTGGAGTATGGAGTCCACCGTACAGCTCATCCTATGATTAAATAGGTTTTATCGCATATGAACAGCTCATCCTACGATTAAATATGTCATATCGCATATGAACAGCTCATTCTACGATTTAGAAGTTTTACCGCATATGAACAGCTCATCCTACGATTAAATGTTATATCACATATGAACAGCTCATTCTACGATTAAATAGGTTTTATTGCATATGAACAGCTCATGCTACGATTAAATAGGTTTTATTGCATATGAACAGCTCATTCTACGATTAAATATGTCGTATCGCATATGAACAGCTCATTCTACGATTAAATAAGTTTTATCGCATATGAACAGCTCATTCTACGATTAAATGAGTTTTATCGCATATGAACAGCTCATCCTACGATTAAATGTTATATCACATATGAACAGCTCATTCTACAATTAAATAGGTTTTATCACATATGAACTGCTCATGCTACGATTAAATAGCTTTTATCGCATATAAACAGCTCATGCTACAATTAAATAGGTTTTTATGTCATATGAACAGCTCATCATACTATTAAATGTTATATTGCATGTGAACAGCTCAGCTTACGATGAAATGGGTTTTATTGCATATGTACAGTTCATCTTACAATTAAATGTGATTTATTGCATGTGAAAAGCACATCCTACGATTAAATATGTTTTATTGCATGTGAAGAGCTCATCCTACGATTAAATTGGTTTTATTGCATGTGAACAGCTCATCCCACGATTAAATTGGTTTTATTGCATGTGAACAGCTCATCCTACGATGAAATGCGTTTTATTGCATGTTATTGACAGTGACGGCTTTTGATGACGTCACGACTGCGCTGCTGTGAGAATGTAGGCGAGAGCAAAAAGTCCAAGCTGGACAGCAAGACTGAAGTATTAAGATGAATTATACAAGTAGCTAAGGATGTCCTGTGTGCATAAAAGGAGTATTTGGAATCAACACCGTAGATAAACTAAGCATGAAGCACACCATGAAGTAGGTTCATGCCCATAATGAAAGATGCTGAATGATGGCTTTCTGCTGGAAGACTAATGTGTCATCATCTGATGCACGGCTTCCTCTTGCTAGCTGCTAACTTTATAGCAACACGACAGCTAAAGTTCGCTTCCATTTCCAGCAGGAATAATAACGGTATCGTGTGTTACTGTAGATGACTTTGTACAAGTTGCAATTAAACGCCGCGAGCTAAAGTGTAATATGCTAATGCTTAGCTAGCGGGTGCTCCAGCTAGCATTAGCCTGTCATACAATCAATTCACCTCCGAGTCCCACAGAGATATATTACGGTCATTTTGCTTGGCTTCAAACTACACGCTGGGGTGGACTTGACAATCTAACATCGCTACAGAGTGCTGGCTGCTCGTTTACCTCATCTTCCTTGTGGTTCCTGATGCCACGTACTAAATCCTGAAGGTTTTTATCGAACATCCGATCGATGCTCCCTTTGACAATCTTCAATGCCATGGCTGCTCCTCTCCCGTTGGCGGCCAAAAGCGCCTCTCGGAGGCTCCTAGTTGGGACGTCGACCGACCCGCGAGACTGTCTCTCATGTACCCCGGAGCCGCAGCTTGTCGAGGGAGCCGGGGCTGCTGAAGCTGAGGCCGCAGACGGAGCGTCCTGTGCTGCGTGCGGGGGTAGCTGGCAGACGCTCAATGGAGGAAAAGGCTGACAAAATGGCGTCCCGAGTCAGCTGACTGGGGTATTAGCACACATCATGTGGGAATTAAAGGTCTACACACACCATTTACACGTTTACACCTGGCATCCTCACTCGCCCACATTTCCACTCTAAATGCAAAATATACTTGGAATGTCATAAGCAGCAAAACAATATTGCTGTAATAAACCTTTACAGTTACAGTTTGCCCTAGTCAGAGATCCTCTATACAACCGAGCAGCTTGCTTTTTTTAAAGACTCTACTGCAGGGGGAATCAGAAGTCAAAGATCCTCAACATGACAGGAGCTTCATCTTTGCTGCTATTCAGGTTGCACAAGAAAAAAAAATGCCAGTCAAAGATCCTCCATACAACACGAGCACTGTTTTCAAGGACTGACTGCAAAAACGCTTTTCAGAGATCCTCTCTAAGACAGGAAGTGCTTTACTGTTTTTCAGGATGCACAGAAAACACAAATCCACGTCAAAGATCCTCTACACAACAGGAGCACTGTGCTGATTTTAAGAAGCTACTGCAAAGGCAAACAAATGGTAGTCAAAGATCCTCTATGTGACAAGAGCACTTTGTTGGTTTTATGGATCTACAGCAAAAACTGCAGCTCTCCAGCACTTCCAGTAGTCGTCTGGCCTGGTCTGTGGCATGCTTGATGCTCCACTCCCACCTCCTCCAGTTTATGAGATAACTTGAAAGCGCTGGAGAAGTGGAAGAACATGACTTGGGGTAGTCTCCAGGTGGGACAGGGGGCTATGTATGAGCTTGATGATGGGATCATCCAGCTGAAAACGATCCTCTCCATGGTCTTCTCCAGGTGCCGGGTCAAAGCAGAAGGTCTGGAGTGCTGCTCTCCTGCTGCAGCCTCATCAGCTCTTCCATCTTGTTGGGAGAACGAGCCCACATTCGTACACTATGCAGCCTCACCTTCTCCTCCGTATCCCCCTGGAAGCAGATTCCACAAAAACCTGCTGACCCCCACCTTATGTAAACCATGCAGCCATGCATCCAGGGGTCCCTCGGGCACAGTCCTAAAGTCCACACAAGAGTGTTAGAAGTTGCACCAAAGTCACAAAAATCCCACCCATTGCTGAGAGAAGAGATCCTCTATATGACGGGAGTGCACTGCTGCTTTTAAAAACCTGCTGCAAAAATGCTAGTCGAAGATCCTCTATATGACGGGCGTGCACTCCTGTGCATTGCTTTCAGCATCTTGGCACGCTTGTTCCATAGAACAACAGCATGAATGGAGTGAGTCATTTTGATATCTTCCCTGTGACGCACGATATCATTGGTCAGGATAACCTTCCAAGAGAGGTTTTCCAGGAGGTGTTTGAAAATTCCATTTTAGTCTGCAGGATGCATCACTGTGTTTGGACGGTTCGTCACGCCATGAGCGGCACGATGACACAACGACAGGCCCATCTTCATCGGCACATCCTTCTTCTGTTGACTTTAGCATGGAAAGCATAGCGGGTAACGGGGCTTGCAGGGCTGCTGTGGCACGCTTGAGTCGCCAAAATGGCCATCCAAACAACACAACATCGCGCAAAGTAACCTACCTGCTGCACCAACAAATATCCACACATAATACCCATGCCAAAAAACACCCATATAGTCTCATTGCAAGGCATGCTGGGTAGCTCATGGTGCTCTTTCTCCAACATTTTGCCGTGTTTGTGGCATTTTTGCTGGACGGCAAATATGTGGAGGAGATGGTCAGAGAAGCAAAGGAGGTGGCGGAGTTAGCATACTCCACGTGATAGCTAATGTTTTTTTCTTCACATTGTTGTTGCTGCTGGACTACCCAGCACGCCTTGCGGGCACTTGGAAGTACCAGTTTAGAGTTACGTGTTGTCTGGTCATAGTAGTCTGTGTACGTGATGCATTAACTTGCTATGGCTGTGTTGTGGCTTGCAATGTATGCATACAGTATCTACACAATATAGATGCTGTATCTATACAGTATCCATACAGTATCTCCACACACAGTATATACATTGATATAGATATAAAGAAAGTCAGTGGACCTCAGATGGACTTGAACAAATTTCATTGTCTTACATATCATTCAGGTTGACATTAAAAAACAGAAAGAGACCAAAACTTAAGACGAGTAGCGCTTGAGCAGTGTGGAGGACGCCAAAAGGTGGGTGTGATGTCGCCAAGGTGTAGCGTGTGTACAGTACCGCCCCCCAATGATGCTTCAGCCTAAACCAAGTGCACGTGTATTCACCGGAGAGGATGGATGGATGGAGGGAAAAGGCATCCGAGACGGACGGGCAGGATGGTGTTAGAGAAGAGGGCACAAAGCAGACCCCCGTTTCCTCCTTCCCAAAAAGCTGGTACAGGTCCATCATCATCATCATCACCATCATCATCATGTCTGATATCCAGCAAATACTAGCTGCTGGGGGCGGGGGGGTCTTTCCGTCTTTTAACTTTCAGCTTGCATCTCTGCGGAGTTGTTGCTGTTAGCTTGGTCGTACTGGTTTGTCTGCGGTGGACTGTCTAGGCTCCGCCTGTGATTTTACACAATGGTTACCACTTTTGACATGCATGCACAGTTAACATCTTCACATCGAGCCAGCATGAACACACGTGAACACACGTGAACACACGCCTGGCTGCCTTACGGTGCTTTTCCAGTGAGCTAAGCCTTCTATAGCACATGCAGTAACATCATCCTCATTTCCCCAATCATCAGGTACTGTATGGACTGTAGAGATGAAAACCATCTTGACATAAAATAATACAATATGACACCATGTCATTCATAACTGGCAGGTGAAAGACTCGATGACGTGTCTATGTTGTGAGCAAGTGTGCCATGAGGGAAAAAGAGGCAAAGGATGTCAGCGTTAGAGCAGCCTTAAAGGAGACCTATGATGCTTCTCCACGTTTCCGATCTATAAATGTAGTTAGCATGTTGGATTCTGATGTTGGCAACCGTGCCAACGTTTCACATCAGGAGCTTTGTGAATTTGGCAGTGCACCAGCTTCCTTACATGGGCGTGCCCGGGTACAAAGCTGTATAAGCTGACCAATCATAGCAGAGTGGGCGTGCCCGGAGGCGGGCCGTAGGTGGAATGAACGCAAACAAAGCGTTTTGGAAATCCAGCTGGAAAAGGTGCAGATTGTGGAAGATCTAGAAAGCTTTGTGTGCAGTTATGGTGTGTAGGTGCTCTATAGGAGTCCACAACTCAATATAAAAAGGGCCCACATGAACATCGCAGGTCCCCTTTAAGACATCCAAACGGCTACAGGGTGGCAAGTGCATTTGGTAAGAGTGTGGCACAGATGCCAAGTGTAGTTTGGACAGGAAGAAATGAGAATTGGATGGATGAGTCCTAATGAAATATTCTAACATGACTACTACCAGGAGAAGAAGAGCATAGAGGGGGAGGAGCCACCTGCTGTGGCCCAGCAAGGTGCACTGTATTGGGGCACACACTCTGAGAAGCCACTGTGCCACCACAGAGGTCTCTGGGAAAGCTTTGGCGGCTGATCAGGTGTTTTGTGCTCCATGGGGTTTTACCCTTGTCGTAAAGCATTTGGTACAACTAGCACACAACATGTCTTCCTCAGAAAGTAAATGTTTGTTTAGTCATTGGGACATTGACAGGCCATTAACGTCACCAGCAGGAGAAAAAAGGAGTTTGGTTTGCTCACCTACACAGTACAGCTTATCTTGCTGAATTTGAGTGTTTTGAATTAATGCTTATTGGAGCTTGTCATGGAAACGAGGATGACAACAGCCTTGTGGTTTGAATGGCTGCTACAACCAAAAGGTAGCTTTATTGGACAAATATGATCATACGTTGAGCTATGGAAGTGATGTTGGTTCTGATGAAGAAAAGATTGGAAATCAGCTCTGAAATGGAATTTTTTATGACCTCCTGTGGTTTATCATCCTGATATCTGTAGAAAGTAGTATTAATGTACCTACAGTAGTAGCAGCATTCCAATGGATCAACAAGGCTTCCATGGTGTATTTTTCATGTTATGAGATTTATGGGTATGACATCATCATTCCCTCATTTGGCCTCACGATGCCATGATGATAGGACATGTCTGTGTTGTACGTGTGCATGGATTGTGCGTGAGCAAGCGTACTGGAGCCTTTGACTGCTAGATATGGATTACTTCCACACTTTATCATGGAAGGTGGTCTGTCAGCTCATATACCGTATCTTCCAGACCACAAGTCACATTTTTTTTTACATGGTTTGGCTAGTCCTGCCACTTGTACCCCGGAGTCACTTTGACACTATGTACAGCCAGGAGAGGGCGCTCCAAGCTTGTGTGCCAGTATCTGCTATTCCGATCACTCCTGTGCCACTGAAAATGTACAATGTGAGCATCAGCTGAGGGGCTCCCCCCCACAAAGTAGTTTAGCCACAAGAGAATGGCATTCTGGGTGACCTGAAACAGCTTCAGGGGGAGGGGGTGTATACAGGGAATACAAGAATGATGACATCACCGACCCACCCTAACCCTCAGAGTAATTCCACTTCTCGTAAGTGCAAGATGCCAGACTTATGTGCCTGACTTCTTTCTTCTTCTGGAACTAGTTGACAAATGTGTGCCTGCCAACGGTCTCCACGGCCAGGTAGGTGCCAAGGCCACGAATATTGATGACTTGGCACATTGTTTAGCCTATAGTTATGTCAATAACTGTTCAAGGGGACCTATGATGCTCATTTGGGGCCTTTGCATCGAGTTGTGGACTCCTCTAGAGCATCTACACACAAAGCGTTCAAGATCTTCCAGAAAAAATTCCAACTGGATTTCCTTGGATTTCCTGCTTCCCACCAAACGGTCTGTTTAATTTACTGCACCCCAGGCCCTCCTGCAGGTACGCCCCATGTCCTTCACACTCCCAAGTACTCCCGAGGACTTCCAGATTCTACCAAAGCTGCCGAATCCCTTTTGTCCAATAACTTACACCAAGTAAACACAGTTCGGACACTAGGAAATTGTTACTTACAGCTTGCCCTTCTCACACTTCAACACAACCGAGTAACGTTGGAAAGGTGTCGGGGTTCAGCAAAAGTTTGGCGGAGAGTCCAGCTCAGCCCATGCTCAAAAAACACTCCTGTATTTTTCTCATGCTGGCCAGGAATCACAAACTCCAACCACTTCTGCCTGATGCTTGCCTCTTTAGGCAAGACAGCTTTGGCTCACACCCAAACAAACATTTCCTGGAAGCCATTGCACTGTGCTAACACAGTGAAATCTAGGAAGGCCTCCAGGGTACCCAGGCATGCCCATAATTAGCATTTTTTTCTTGTGCGACTTGTACTCTGGAAAATACGCTCATGAAAGAAGAATAAAAGTGTAATTTTCTGCTACTGGGTGCCAGTTGTTGGTTGGTGATTGCAGCATAACGAATGACTGACGAATGACTGTTCTATTCTGTCTTTGGTAACGTTGGTGAAAATGTGAATCAAGGAGAAATAATCATATCAAAATGTTGACCTGATTGGACTGGAAGCAGCGTGGTTGTTGCCGTCATCTTCCACTGCTTTTTCCTCCTGCTCTTTTTTCTCTTCCGACTGTCCGTTGACTGCGGTGGAATCTATCCAGGTCAGAGGGGAGGGGTTACGGGCCATCACTTCAGGCATCAGATGACGTGTTTCATGCTACTCTACCTGGCTTTTCCGTCTCCTTCTCGTTGTCCTCGCCTTCCTTGTCGGTCCTGGCCTTGGCTGTCGTTTCTGCTTTGCCCACAAAGCGAAGCTTCAGCTTGTTGTACACCTCGCTGGCCTTCTCCATGACGGCTGAGCTGGCTTTGTAGCGCCGAATCTGCATGGGAGACCACACGCTGTTACGGCCAGACAATACGATGGGGGGCTGCTTCCTGCACTAACCTCCAAGCTTTTACACCAATTTGAAATCAGATATCTTTATGTACACATATATAGAATATCACTTGAAATCAAATATCTAGCTTTCACTACATTTATTTTGAAAAACATGCACCAGAATGGGCTGCACGGTCGTCGTGTGGTAAGCACGCAAGTCACACAGCTTTCACGTGACCAGACACACAGTTTCCACCCTCGGGCATCTCTGTGTGGAGTTTGCATGTTCTCCCCATGCGTACACCGGTTTCCTCCCACATTCCAAAAACATGCTAGGTTAATTGGCCACCCGAAATTGTCCATAGGTATGAATGTGAGTGTGAATGGTTGTTTGTCTATATGTGCCTTGTGATTGGCTGGCCACCAGTCCAGGGTGTACCCCGCCTCTCGCCCGAAGACAGCTGGGGTAGGCTCCAGCGCCCCCACAACCCTTGTGAGGATAAACAGTAGAAAATGAATGAATGAATGAATGAATGCACCGGAATCACCTGCCTGCCCTGTTGGCACTTGACAGAGAAGAAGTGGAAGAAAAGGCAGAGAAAAAGGCAATGAAAGTTACTTCATGCATTTGTTGTTAAAACCTGTGAAAAGCACAGCATGGCATGATATCCTCATGGAAACCCAGGAAATGTGTCGATATTCTCAACGAGCAGCAGGTGCCACCTCTACGCCCTTGCAGGCAGTTTATGGACAACAATTCCCAAAAGTTGCATGTGGTCTTACATGGAGGGACACGAGAAAGGAGAGACACATACCTTGTAGCAGTGCTCGACTATCTTATTATTACCTCCGCCAAGCACACCGCAGAGTGGAGGTTATGTTTATCTGTTTGTGTTAAAAATAACTTCTGTTCTGAATGGATTTGACTGTAACATTATAATGCTTGGTGTTAACATTGTTAATGTTAGCATGCTAACATTGGCATACTGGCATATTTTGCTGTTTTTATGTGGACAAACTGACCAGGTAGCACCCCCCCATACATTTTAATTGGCCCCTGCCACCATCATGACCGGATGCACGTAAAAGTCTGTCCACAAACAAACAGTAAGTCATGCCTTTTGGTCTGCAGTGGCCAATCTACTCCGAGCTTTCATTCTTTTTGTACATTTGTCTATATACAGTTGTGTTCAAAATTATTCAACCCCCATTGCAGGAAAGGTTTTTTGGAAATGGAAAAAAACATTTAAATCATGTTTATAATAAAATCATACAAGAAGTTCTAAAATGACAACAATATTCGTTCTAATACTATAACAAATGCCCTTTTAGTGGTTTGCTCACTGACAAAACGATTCAACCCCTGAAAGATGACCACTCATAAGAACAGCGGTTTCAATCATGTGTTTTCAGTCAGGTGTTGAAAACACCTGTAGATGTGGACAGAACCATAACAAGCGAAAAATCCAGCAGATTTAAAACAACTGTGCTACTCAGCTCCTTTTAGACAGTCAGTGGTGTCTTTGCAACATGGTAAAGTCCAGGGAATGGTCAAAGAAGCCAAGAGAGAAGGTAATTTCTTCCCAGAAGCAAGGACATGGATATAAAAACATAGCAAAGGAATTCAACATCTCAAAAGACACAATCCGAAGCATTCTTTGCAAATTTAAAGCTCAAGGCACAATGGAAATGTGACCTGAGTGCTGCAAAAAAAGGATGCTGTCAGAGACTGCTGTCCGGTACCTGAGGCCAAATGTGGAGAAAAATCCTCGGGTGACAGCTGAGGAACTATGACAGGACTTATCAGAGGGAGGTACCCAGGTTTCAGCCCAGACCATAAGGCGCACACTGCGAGATGAAGGTCTCCATGCTAGAACTACCAGGCACAGCCCGACTCCAAATCATATGAGGTGTCGACTCCAGTATGCCAAACAACACGTGGACAAACCAACAAAGGTTGTGGGATACTGTTCTATGGAGCGACGTGACAAAATTTGAACTCTTTGGGCCTAGGAAGAACAATGCCTTTGAAAAAAGAGAACACCATGCCTACTGTGAAGCATGGTCAGTCATGCTGTGGGGCTGTTTTGCTTTTTCAGGTACAGGAAATCTTCAGTGTGTGCAAGGTACCATGAATTCAGTTCACTACCAGGAAATCTTGGGTGTAAATGTCACGCAGTCAATGACAAAACTGAAGCTTGGGAGACGTTGGACCTTCCAAGGGACGACAATCCCAAGCATACCTCCAAATCCACCAAAGCTTGTTTGCAGACAAATGGCTGGCAGATTCTGGAGTGGCATTTGCAAATCGCCTGACTTAAATCAGATAGAGAATCTCTGGTGGGACTTCAAGAAAGGAGATGCAGCATGAAAGCCCAAAAATGCCAGTGAACTGGAGGCCTTTGGCCATGGGGAATGGGCTAAGATTCCTGTCGATCGCTGCAAGAAACTGTGTGTCAGGTCTGAAGGACGCGTTTTACTAAGTATTAAGGGGTTGAATAATTTTGTCAAAGTGGTAATCACAGAAAATTTGTTGGTATATTACAAAAAATATTATTGTGATTTAAGTTGCATTTGTCTAATTTACAAGTCAACTGTATTTTGTGAATAAGACGCCATTGAATGAGACGTACCTTCTTCAGTGTGGCGATGAGATCAGCGTTCTTCTGCAGGATGTGGCTGGTAACAGGCACGGCTTCCAGCTCCTGCAGGGCTTGGAGACAGCGCTCGATGTCCTCCAGAGACACAACACAGCAAGATGGTTACACGTCCACTCCTTTTGATTCCTGCACACCATCTTTCTCTGCCATCAATTCAAACTTACAGGGTTGTCCACTTTCAGCGCAAACTTAATATCTGTGTGGAGTTTTTGAAGTTTCTCCTCTGGCAACGCTTCTGAAATATCAAACAATTCTTTTTTACACAGCAACTCTCCAACTTGGACACTTTCCATGGGAGCTTATAGGAAAGAGTTTTCCATTGTTAGGATGGGGATGCTAAATGAGTGGAAGCCCAGCAGTGCACACACACCTTAGGGGGGAATCTACATGATGCAAGAGGTGGCAATATCAATCAAATGATAAGAAAAATGTTTATTTTTTAATGTATTAGGTAGATTGAGGAGGGCAGTCACAACATCTCCAAACGTCAAAGATTTGTCCTTCAGAAATAAAATGGCCTTCGAGGATCATCAATCAATCAATGACAGGATCAATGAAAATGATGCATTGCCAAGTGTATGCGTGGGTTCACGCCGTGCACTGCCTTCAGCACTATAGAACAACGGCATGAACGGAGTGACGTCGGCAATACGGCCTCTTTGTCTATGTTTACAATGCAGGGTTCCAATGTTTGGTTGAACGGTAATCTTTGAAGTGGTTGATCACATTAACGGGTGACATTTTCTGGTCACGTGAAAGCCAAGCGTCTGGGAAGTGCCGGGCACGACGTCACACGCAGGTCGCTGTGGTGTGTGCTCTCCTTGTTTGTGGCATTTCAAGGATTTCGTGCAAAGATAGTCAGTATTTTAGTCAAAGGATTCTGCGTCGGAGATTAAGAAGTAAGATACTTAGTGGAGGACTTGCTGGGATGTTGTTTTCTTCACTTCTTGGCTGAATAGATGAGCATGTATTTCAAGATAAAGAATCGCCACATCTTCAGCAGTTTGAGAAGGTGTGCCTGGGCCAAAGGCGCGTGTGTTCTATTCTGTACAGCATAAGGTGCCGATGACAAACCATCACACACCAACGAAGGATGAGGTGCCTTGGGATATCTTGGTGCCGATTGTCTGAGGAGACAAAGCCATTGCTGGTGGCTGCCTCTCCTCTTCTCATCGGAAGTTTGCAGGAGAACATTAGAAGAGGCATTTAGCCCAGACAGTGGGTACCTTTATCCAAGTCTAGGTGGGATATACGGAACAGTAGATGAGCTACATATAAGATCTATACCTCCACACGAACAAGGATAGTGCCACATGGGAAAATGAATATGAATTAAAAAGAATCAGATCTTAAAAAGAATTGATCTGCAGTGTGGGTGGAGGCGGGGCTGCTGGCATACACAGAGTGCGACGCAGTGGACAGTTTTAAAAGGTGCTGATGCAATCTGCTGTGACATTCCCCCTGGTGTGTGTTGCAACCCCTGGTACCAGTGTCATGGTGCTCTGGGAATCTGACCATCATATTAATAATGCTAATCTTTTAGAAAAAAAGCATAAGACACAAACCTTTCTTCTGCTCCACCTTCTTGTGTGGAAGCCTCTCTGGTTTGTGTCTGGGTTTGTCAGGTTTGGACCTAAGAAGAGAGAGCAGGTCTATGTGTGCAGCATCAGCACGTATGAGCTTGTGGCGCCCTCACCTGGCTCTGGATCTCTCCTCAGAAGGTTTGCTCTTCTTCTCCTTCCTCTCCTTCTCCTTCTTTATTCTGCTTTTACTTTGCTTGTCAGACTTCCTGGCTGCTTTCTTCACCTTCAGCACAACAACACAAGTCAAAGACGACTCTTCTCCTGTGCTCTGTGGCTTTCATCAACACTCACCTCAGCTGACGGAGGAGAGTCGGAGTCGGAGGGAGCGGGGATGGGCGGGGGAGGAGGTTTCTTGGACCTCTTCAAGGGGTGATGGTCCACGCCTTCATCCGAGCTGCTGCTGTCACTGTCGCTCACCTTTTTCACCTCTTTTTCTCTTTTCCGCTTCTCCTCCTCCTCTTTCTCCCGCTCCCGTAGCCGCCGCAGCTCCTCGGCCTCCTCCTTTTTCCGCCGCTCCTCCAGCTCCCTCCTGCGCTCCTCGTCCCGCTTCTTCCACTCGCTGATGCGGTCCGGCTCGCTGTCGCTGTCAGGACACGCAACAGAAATGGATGCACGGGAGAGACGCCGCATGATATATCCTTTTTCTCAAACGGCTAACTTAGTTAGCCTAGTTAGCGCTATGAAATGAGGATTGAATGGATGGGTCCTAATCAAATATCATGAATGACTACTACCAGGAGAACCAGAGGCTAGAGGGGGAGGAGCCACCTGCTGTGCCCCAGCAAGGTGCACCGTATTGGGGCACACACTCCGAGCAGCCGCTGTGACACCTCTAGCACTTTTTTGCGTATTTCCTCTCATGGCGGCACACCTGGTACAATGTCCTCCCTCTTAAAGAGAATGTTTGTTTATAAGAGAGCTAGCTGGACAGGCGCCTGATTTGTTCGCCCAAGTAATTTGGCCTCTTTTTTCAATGATTAGCTATGGCGGCCATTGCTATGACATCATGATCCCTCATATAATGACCGGACAGCCCTTTGGCATGGTGTTATTTTAAGGGGTGGGAAGCGGGGGACAGGCTGACCTGTCGCTGTCTGACGATGACGATGATGCTGCCGCTGCTCGTTTGGGAGGCGCGGCTTTGGGTTTCCGTGAGCGGGGTTTGGGTGCAGGTTTCTCTGTGGAAGGCAAATATACAAAGCAATCAAGACATGCTAGCATGCATCCTCATACGTTTACAGTCACCATCATAAATTGAATCAATTATCCCCAAACATTGATGATCATTATAGCAATGGTGGCTTATGGCTTATTGTGGATCCTCCCACAGCAAATAACAACATGGACCCAACCAAAAGAAGGCAATACGATCCCTGTGGATGGCTGATGGGGTGTCATCTTCAACGGGGTGTTCTGTTTTTAAACACATGACTGACAAAAGAAAAAAAGATGGTGACAGGAATCTGTCAAACTTGCCTGGCGCTTTTTTGCGTGCCTGCGGCGCCTTCCGGGGAGGCGGGTCGGATTCTGATTCAGACTTGGAGCCAGACTGAGACTCAGAACCAGACACGGCCGGCCGAGGCTTCTCATCCTCCGAGTCGCTGTCTGCCGCTTTTTTCTCTGATGCAGATCCTGAGTCTGAATCTGAGTCGGATGAATCTTTCTGCTCCAAAACGCAAAAACAATACATTTACTGAAATACCTAGGTAACTAGGTAGCTAGGTAACTTCACCCTGCAAAACCACACCCCATCTTCAACCCGCAAGGCATGCTGGGTAACTTTACAGTGCAAAATTATACTCAGATCTACAAACTGCAAAGCATGCTGGGGAAGTTTCCGGTGCAAAATTATACTCACATCTACAACGCACAAGGCATGCTGGGTGACCTTGCAGTGCTAAATTATATCCACATTCACAGCCGCTAGGCATGCTGGGTAACCTTCTTGTGCAAGACTACATCCACATCTACAACCCGCAAGACATGCTGGGTAACCTCACCATGCAAAACCACACTCACATCTACAACCCACAGGACATGAAGGGTAACCTCACGGTGCAAAATTATACCCACATCTACAAACCGCAAGACATGCTGGGTAACCTCACGGTGCAAAACCACACCTACATGTACTACCCACAAGGCATGCTGGGTAACCTCCCTGTGCAAGACGATACCCACATTGACAAGCTGCAAGGCATGCTGGGTAACCTTGGGGACAAAACTCTACATCTACAGTACAATCTGCAAGGCATGCAGGGTAACCTTGTGGTGCAAAATTAGACCCACATTCACAGCCGCTAGGCATGCTGGGTAACCTCACTGTGCAAGACTACATCCACATTGACAAGCCGCAAGGCATGCTGGCTAACATCACAATTAAAAATTATACCAACATCTACAACCCACAAGACATGCTGGGTAACCTCACCTTGCAAAACCACATCCACAACTACAACCCGCAAGGCATGCAGGGTAACCTCACGGTGCAAGACAACACCCACATCTACTACCCACAAGGCATGCTGGGTAACCCTGTAGTGTTAAATTATACCCACATTCACAATCGCTAGGCATGCTGGGTAACCTCACTGTGCAAGACTATACCCACATTGACAAGCTGCAAGGCATGCTGGATGCTGGGTAACTTTGGGGACAAAACTAAACATCTACAGTACAATCTGCAAAGCATGCTGGGTAACCTTGTGGTGCAGAATTAGACCCATATTCACAGCCGCAAGACATGCTGGGTAACCTCGCTGTTCAAGACTATACCCACATTGACAAGCTGCAAGGCATGCTGGATGCTGGGTAACCTTGGGGACAAAACTTTACATCTACAGTACAATCTGCAAGGCATGCTGGGTAACATTGTGGTGCAAAATTAGACCCACATTCACAGCCGCTAGAAATGCTGGGTAACCTCGCTCTTCAAGAATATACCCACATTGACAAGCCGCAAGGCATGCTGGGTAAACTTGTGGGAGTGACTCTTCTCCACATGCTGTAACCACTGCTGTAAGCCATGCGCACACGATTGAGACTGTCCCTGTCTGGGACATTTAGTGGCTTACAAACACAGAATATCATTTGCAATATCATTATTGTGATAGTTATTGATAGTTATCTAAAAATCATCATTACGTCATTCATGCCACGGTGTGATGGCGATCGAGCCTCACTGGCCAGTTAGTGTGGCCATGGGAAAGGTGTCGGCCATCATGCTAAGCAATACCTGAGTAAACTGACAATCACGTCCCCAAGATGAAGATAAATTGAAAAAAGTTGGTTTTGGTTCTTGTTTACCTTTTTCTTTCCTCTGCCTGCTGCTTTCTTTCCAGCTCGGCCGGCTGCTGTTTTCTTCTCGGGAGTGAAATCCTGCATCAGAAAAACACACGCTACATTTGCTGCCCGCGTCCCAACACCGCCACCATCCTGCCAGCTCACGCTGAAATCACCTGGTCGCTGTTCTTGCCAGAGTCCGACTCTGAGGGAGTGGCTTCCGACTCCGACTGGGATCCGCTCTCCTCGTCTCTGTCGCTGGACGAGCGGCGGGTCTTTTTCGGGGGAGGCGGCCGCTGAGAGATAACACGGACGCACTGAATGTGAGGTCATGCCACGTACCGTACGTACTGTATTGACAGACAGATTGAACAGACATTCATGAAGAAGAAGATGGAGCAGGAAGGATCCATGTGGATACCCGGTCTGTGCTCGGATGACATATATGGATGTAACGTGGTTTAAATGGCAATTATGGTTTGCATTGATAATAGGAAATAAAGCATTGGAGTTTTCTTTCAGCACTTTTAAAAGATAAAGACGTCAGAGGTTGCTGGATAAAGCGTAGCATAGCGGATGGCAGCGGCCCAATGTGAGGAAAGACTTGGGCTTTTGCACAGAGGGAGCTGTTCTACATAAGTCGCTGGCTGTTTGGAGGATATCTCCAACCACCTACTATTTCACACAATCCACCAAAGCCACAGATAGATTGCAGTCCTGTGGGGCACTGCACGGTCTGACCAAGACGGGGTCTGCGGATTTACACTTGCAAACCAGAAGATGGCGCCAAACAACTTTTTCCCCAAGCATGTCAGAGCTTTTCTTCACGTCACTTACACATGGTACAAGTATCCGAACAGTTAGCATGTTAGCCAGCAACAGAGGCGGGGTTGTGATGCTAATTGGAAGATAAACAAAGCTAAACAATTTACCTTCGTAGGCTGCGGCCTCCGCTTCACTCCTCCTCCTCCTCCTCCTCCCCCCCTTCCTCTGTCTTCACTGGCAGAATCAGAGTCCACTTCGCTTGCAGAGTCTGCCCTCCTGGGCACTGGGGCTTCTTCGTCCTCCTCCTCGTCATCATCGCTTCCACCACCGGCCTTGTTGTCTTCGCTGTCAGATGAGCTGGCGGGCTGAGAAGGAAGAACCAAGTCAACCAAACGTCATTGAGGGGCCACGTCTCTCCCAAAGAGAGAAGCTTACCACAGGTGGAGCACTGTAGGAGGCGTGTGGATTGTTCTGAATCTCCCACAAGCCTTCATTGAAGCCTTTCCGTTTGTTGGGCTTCCCATAGCGCTCGCTGTACTTTTCATAGGCAAAAAGATCCTTGGCTGCCAGAAATGCACTGTGGAACAAAACAGTGGCTTTCATGTCGGACCTTTGGGGACATTGCACAATCTACTGGTCAAATGCACGTGCGTTATGGACAATTAAGCAAATTAGTAGATGACCTCATGTCCCACCTCCCTCCATCACGGTCAGATTGCAGCCCCAGCTCCCTTAAAAACTTCTTTCCCAGAAGTAGAAACCTACTATTTTCTCTTTCAACTCGGTCAATCGAGGTAAACAAAAATTGTGATAATTGTGGTACAAATTATCTTCAATAATCGATCTTGTGGGGCAACCTCACAGCTAGGAGAGCAGGGTTCAATTCCACCATCGGGCATCTCTGTGTGGAGTTTGCATGTTCTCCCCGTGCATGCGTGGGTTTCCTCCCATATTCCAAAAACATGCTAGTTTATCGGCGACTCCAAATTGTCCATAGGTATGAATGTGAGTGTGAATGGTTGTTTGTCTATATGTGCCCTGTGATTGGCTGGCCACCAGTCCAGGGTGTACCCCGCCCCCACCCGAAGACAGCTGGGATAGGTTCCAGCACCCCCACAACCCTCATTAGGAAAAGCGGTAGAAAATGAATGAATGAATCTTGTCTGTTTTTCCATGAATTGTATACCACATAACCGTACAAAAATTATTGCAGAAGAATCATGTAAAACATTCAGCAGGTGCCCCCCGCCCCCCACCCATGTTGTGGCATCAAACAGTCGCTTAATGCTTACGTTTCATGAGTCCCAAAGAAGAAAATTGGAATTTTATTAGGTGGGGGTTTCACTGCTCCGTCAGCCACGTCTTCAATCTAGGAATAAACAAGACAACTCTGCATGTTTTCCATTTCAAAAGAAAGACAATAGCACACATAGCTGCTGCACTACTGGGCAGGAGGATGCTTGTTCAATCTTTACATCATTCCGGCATATGCTGGTGAAGAATTTCCAACAAGGTTGTTGTGCAAATATGTCGCACGTCACTTTAAAATGAACGTTAGCTTGGCTGATGGTGTACGCAGGCCGACATTGTGGCATGCAAATGTTCATTTTTTTTTTTACTAAATTGCATACTTAGAAAATAAGCAAATAAGATCAACGCCACGTGAAGATATATACAATGTCAGAGTGTGTTCTATGCGTCCGTGTTAGGACGGTTGCAAGGAAGGATGCCTTCGCCTCTGCTGCTGCTAGCTAACTTACCCTGGCTGGCCAATGGGGGTACCCCTTCATTTTAGCGAAGACCAGGTCTCCCGGCTGGAAGTTGTGCGGCATGGTCCTGGTCCCGTCAGCAGCTTGGAATCAAAAATATAAATATGTATGCAGCCTTTTGCGTGTCGCTCCCTGGCTGTAGTCGTCAGGTCGACACGAAACCTGAAAACGACGGAGCTAGCTAAGGAAGCTAATCGTGTACTATGCTAACGATACCGCGAGAAGATACAAGCAGGGTGAATGGACTGAAACCACGCGACTCACTTCCGGTGAGAGCTTGTAGACATACTTCAAAATAAAAACACTTCTGATTTGGAGTGTAGCAGTATGAAAGTAATAATAAATCACATTGCATTTAAAAATAATTTTGCAAAAATTGTGTGTCTTTTAATGGTAAGACATAAAATCGAACAACCACGAATACCTTCCATAACGACAGATGTACAGTCCTGGGTGGCGTGAATAGATATTTTTCTGCATTTCCCTTGTTTTTATGTAAATGTATAACTACAAGCTCTTAGTATTTCTACGAGCTTCCCGTCGACAGTATTTATAATTTTGTCCAGACTTTCTGTCCCACAGTACGTATAGTAATGACACAATGGACTTTCGGTGAGAGGTTGTTCTCTCGCTTCAAAATTAAAAAAATTAAGATTGGCGTACAAACACAATTCTATGTATTCCTTGTAAATATAAACAAAAACGGATTGATTTTTTCAAGTGTTCTTTAAATGCTTCAAAGCAAGTGATTACCATATATAAACAGACCAGTCTTAGTTTCAGTGATAAAACGGAAATAGACGCTTGCCATTTTATAACTCTTTCCATGGTCCTCCACTGATTGGTCACCAATTCAGAAAATTCCGCCTACGCTTCTCTCTCTCTCTTCCAATTGGTTGTTGGGGGCTCAGCGTCACATTCGCCCAATCACAGCTCCCAAAGTGAAAGGCAGCTTTTACGTCCTACGGATTCACCTCTAAAGAGCAGCCATGTTCCCCTCTTTCGCACACGTCCAGCGGTTAAACCACAGTCTCCGGACTGTGCTGCAAGTTGGCGTCAATTGTAAACTTGTAATAAACCCGTCCAGGATGGCCAGCTCAAATTTTCGAGTCGAACGGGACACGTTTGGCGAGCTCAAGGTCCCCTCTGACAAGTACTACGGCGCGCAGACTGTCAGATCCACCATGAACTTCAAGATAGGGGGACCAACTGAGCGAATGCCCCTCCAGGTCATCAGGGCTTTTGGTATCCTGAAGAAAGCGGCAGCTGTGGTGAACAAAGATTATGGACTCGACCCGAAGATAGCAGACGCCATTTGCCAGGCAGCGGATGAAGTTTCATCCGGCAAACTGGACGACCATTTCCCTCTGGTGGTGTGGCAGACCGGCTCTGGTACCCAAACCAACATGAACGTCAACGAGGTGATCAGTAACAGAGCTATTGAGATTCTGGGAGGGAGACTGGGTTCTAAAGATCCAGTCCACCCGAATGACCACGTCAATAAGAGCCAAAGTTCAAATGACACCTTCCCTACTGCTATGCACATTGCTGCAGCCACGGAGGTCCATCAAGTTCTGCTGCCTGGCCTGCAGACCCTGCATGATGCCTTGGCTGCAAAGGCGCAGGAGTTCAAAGATATCATCAAGATTGGCCGCACGCACACTCAGGATGCGGTGCCGCTATCGTTAGGACAGGAGTTTGGTGGATACGTGCAGCAGGTGAAGTACGGTATCCTGCGAGTGGAAGCCGCCATGCCCAGGGTGTATGAGCTGGCAGCCGGAGGCACCGCTGTCGGGACAGGACTCAACACCCGCATCGGATTTGCGGAAAAGATCGCCTCCACCGTCTCCTCCCTCACCGGGCTGCCGTTCATCACGGCCACCAATAAGTTCGAAGCCCTGGCGGCCCACGACGCCTTAGTGGAGCTGAGCGGAGCCTTGAACACAACAGCCGTCAGCATGATGAAGATCGCCAACGACATCCGCTTCCTGGGCTCGGGGCCGCGCTCCGGGCTGGGAGAGCTCATCTTACCCGAGAATGAGCCCGGGAGCAGCATCATGCCGGGGAAGGTGAATCCCACCCAGTGTGAGGCCATGACTATGGTGGCCGCCCAGGTCATGGGGAATCATGTGGCGGTGACCATCGGTGGCAGCAACGGCCACTTCGAGCTCAACGTCTTCAAGCCCATGATGGTGAAGAACGTGCTGAACTCGGCAAGGCTGCTGGGCGACGCCTGCGTGTCCTTCACCAACAACTGCGTGGTGGGCATCCAGGCCAACACTGAGAGGATCGACAAGCTGATGAACGAGTCGCTGATGCTAGTCACCGCCCTCAACCCGCACATCGGCTACGACAAAGCGGCCACCATCGCCAAGACGGCACACAAGAAAGGCTCCACGCTGAAAGCGACGGCCGTGGAGCTGGGATACCTCACGGAGGAGCAGTTTGACCAGTGGGTGAAGCCCAGCGACATGCTTGGACCAAAGTGAACTCTTCCTGTGACGTCACATACGGGTGTGGAACTATCATGACTTTGGGGAATGGAACCAATGACCGCGCGGTTCTAGACTGTCTGCCCGCTAATAAAAAATCCAGAAGTGGTCATGAAGCAGTGACACAAACGCAGTTTATTGGGTTTGCCATCATGTGCCATCATTGTTTCCAAATAGGACTGTGGTTTGTCCATTAAAAAAGCAACACCATCATGTCTTCCTCATTCTTTCATATCAAAAAGTGAATACATTAAACAAGCACAACATAACCTTCCAAGACAAAACATACGGAGAATCATTTGGTCCAGCTGACTTTGGGAATATCATAATGCTCGGTCAAGTTGTCCAGGTGGCGATTAAAGTCCTGCAGAATAAGAACGGACAGGTTAGTCTATGCAGGCACTGTTTCTTCACAGCATGCTCCAAGACAATACAGTAGATCCAGGAGGACTACTTTTGGACACAAACACCAGGGCGTTTCTGGTCCCTATTATTGACACCGGCCCTATCAGGTCATGAGACATTTATTTTGTCCCCCCTCCCAAGCTGCCTCCTCCCTTGGCGTTGACATTCTCATCCGAACAGCTGAACTCGTTCAAAACCAGACAATTCTCAAAAGATACCCCGTCCAGTGGCTGCCATTTTGGACTGATCTTTCTTCCAGGGCGGTGGAGACATAGACCCGACCAAACCAAAGATTAGATTCATCTTTCATCACAAAAAGGTTTCTTTCTACCTTTTGGAATTCTTTAGTAATCAGCGTTAGGACATGGGGAGGTTTCAGCCAAATATCAGTTCCCAACTAAAAAGCAGCTTTTCATGAAAATATATATTTTAATTTGACACAAATGTAGCCCAAATATCTAAACAACTATGCCACAACATAAACAACAGAACAAATGTTTGGTACGTGTATGGTTACCACCTTAACACTGACATGTGCTCTCTGAAACAAGGCAAACTGTGGATCATCGACCTGTTTTGTGTCACGACATACCTCCACTCTGTGCTTGTGTGTCTTGGATGCTTTGTTCAGTATTCTTTCCATTTGCTGTCAAGAAAGAACAGGAATAAGCGTGAGGGATGATTAGAATGGTGTACTACTGGTATAGAGTGCTGTGGAAAAGTCTTTGCCTCCTTCCTCATTTCTTTTTTTTTTTTGAATTTGCCACACATGGATGTCTCAGATCATCAAACAAACGTAATGTCCCCGTGTGAAAAAGTGATTCAGGTCCCCATGTTAAGACGCAGCTGAAATGAATTGAGATCTATCACTTTCTAAATTTTATAAAGCCATTCTAAAGCTTTGGGACTCCAGCCAACCACAGTGAGAGCTATTATCCACTAATGGCCAAAACATGGAACAGTGATGAACCTTCCCAGGAGCGGGCCGGCCAAACAAAATGTTATGGTCAGTGTTCATGACTCCGCCATAAGAAAGACACTGGGCAAAAACGACCTGCATGGCAGAGTTCCAAGACCAAAAGCACTGCTGAACAAAAAGAACATTTACACTGACTGATCTCCATTTGGCCAGAAAACATCTTGATGATCCCCAAGACCTTTGGGAAAATACTCTGTGGTTGAACCTTTTGGAAGGTGTGTGTCCCATTCCATCTGGCATGAGAGAAAAAGAAGAGTCAAACATTGTGGTGGTAGTGTGATGGTCTGCTGCTTCAGGACCCGGAAGACTTGCTAACTTGCTTCAATGGAAGCATGAATTGTGCTGAAGGAGAATGTGCGGCCATCTGTGGGTGAGCTCAAGCTGAAAGCAACTTGGGTTATGTAGCAGGACAATGATCCAAAACACAGCAGCAAGTCCACCAAACCAAATGAAGACTTTGGAGCGGCCTAGTCCAAGTCCTGAGCTGAATCCTATTGAGATGCTGTGGCATGACCTTCAAAAGGCCTTGATGCTGGAAAAGCCTCCAATGTGGCTGAATGACAACAATTCCTCCACAGCTGGAAGAGACTCATTGCAAGTTATCACAAAGGCTTGGTTGCACTTGTTGCTGCTAAGGGTGGCCCAGCTACTTATTAGCTTTAGGCTAATCACTTTTCCACACAGGGACATTGGAGCTCCGCCCCGTTTCCTCCCTTCATCATAAAAGGTTCAAAGTTCATCAAGTGTCGAGTTGTGTTGTCTTAGCCTAATATTTACATTTGTGTGATGAGCTGAAACATTGAAGTGGGACAAACATGCAAAAAAAGAAGGAACCAGGACTGTGTATGTACGTAGAAGCGGGAAGCCCAGTGTGTAATCTCCCAGCTACGGAGCAAAGGTCACTGTGGTGTGTTCGCTATTGATCACTTTGGTTAACCCACGCCCCTCATAACAGAATAGAAGCTGTCAAGTAAGTTCTCCCAAGTTCTCTTAAAGAGACAGTAAGGTACATCTGTAGAAAGCCATACTAAGATAAGATGCAAAAGCATATATTGTGTGCTCATATGATATTTGGCATACTTACCCTCTTTTCTTGCATCTTGTCAAAAGCGATCTGAGCAGGCGTCCTTTTGTCCATGTACGTCTTAGTGGCTTTCACCTCCTCCTCGTTTTCATTGGTCACCACCTGCTCCAAGCGACGCTTGCTCTCCTTGTCCTTCTTCTTCTTCCTGGACAACAACACGTATTTATATACTGTATAGCCTGAAAATGTACAGTGAACACAACTTAGGCTCCTATGTGTAAATGTTAATATGCTATACTTCAATATTCATGAATGCTACTTACACACGTACTTACACTCGGGCCTCATTGGGACTCACTCGATCAAGTTTATTTGTAGCTCTAAATGTAATCAAGGTGTTTATAGCTTTTTTTGTCTCTTCTACGAGGTTACAGCATCCGTGACATGTATGCAAATTGTACGATGACGTCACTCAACGCTTGGGCAGCCATTAGCTACAATACTCATATGCCCATACCACAGCTGACTGGATCACGCATTATAACGTATGTCCATTGGTATTAGTACATTTTAGATGTAAGATATAGTATCTTCAATTGACCTAGTTTAAAAATAGACAGTGGTGTTATCAGACGCACGCACTGGTGACTGACTTTGTAGGATTTTGTGCAAAGAAAAGTACAGAAACACGACAAACCATACTGCGCCTGAAACTTGCCACCACAACCTAATTTTATAAAATGTTTGTAGCAGTTTGGCTTACGTTCGGAAGACTACAGTGCCGAAGGGTCGTGTTTTATTGTAAAAAGACGTGTTTTCAAGAGCGATGAGTCCACATAAAGACCAAGAAAGACAGATTCGCTTAGTGTTGTGCTAGCATGTAAGCTAACTCGAGTGCATACGGGCTAATTGAAACGCAACGACAACAGGCACGTATTTAACCGTAGTTAAACAACAAATCTTTGCATCTTACTCACTTTTTGCCAGAAGAAATACTTCCCACACCCTTAATTTTGAGGGCACTTTTCTGAACAGTGTCGTACTCGGACATGTTTTCAAGAAAAGCTGAAAATTGTCTCTTCTTCGGGTTTTGAAGGAGGAATGTAAAGAGTGCGCGCGCCACCTAGTGGAAGCAATCACCAATATCATTTTGAGTCATGCTTCATCGTGAATTATTTTAGATATTTCAGGGAGAAGTTTCAGTTCCCATTAAATACGTTTAATGGGAAGGCTTAAAATGTTTAATTTCAAAGCCTATCATGTCACAAAATAGCATGTCATGCGTCTTCCCGACTAGCGGGGGCAGTGATGATTTAATATCGGCAGTGGTAAGCAACCCTTGCTGGGAAGAGAAACCCGACAACCCGGAACCGGAAGTTAAACTCTGAATGTCAAATGTAGCATGGACAATCGCAGTTCGTAAGTCAATGTAAAAAATGTCCAGCTACTCTTTGTTTGGGGTTTCTTTATTAACAAAACACATAGCAAACAGTGTGCTACTAACGCTACGTAAGAATAACCTATGCAACAGATTCCAAGCGTGCGGCTATGCGAAAAAAGCAGGTGAGTATACTGAGGGCATCTTCACTGTGTTTTTATTGCGGAAACCGCAATTTGCCGCGTTAGCATCACGAGACTCAAATAAATAGGATTTTATTTAGCATTAAATAATCGTCTTGTGTGAAAGCAACGGTGTCTGGTGCCAGCTGAATCATTGTTTCCATCCATAATCGTGTGTAAATTTGTAGCACCACATTGCTTAAATTGAAAGCATTCAATTATTCATTTTCTACCGCTTATCCTCACGGGGATGGCGGGGGGTGCTGGAGCCTATCCCAGCAGGGGACACAAACACTCAAAACCATTGCTTTATCGTGTTAATATCAACATATTACTAGTGATACAGTTTCTCTTCAGTGTTTACCACAGGACTGCAATCTATTTGTGGCAATGGGTCAATTGAGGGGTTAGATTATGTCATTTTTATGGACGCTGGGGGAGGTAAAAAGTGTGCAAAAACATGAAACGTGAAATGAAAATGTTTTTGGAACTCTGAATGAGCATGTGAATGCTTTTAGAAAAAGGAGAGGCCCACAGTGGCACCCGCTGCTCATTGGTAGGTGCGTTGACGGGTCTAGTTTTTGATGGTATCCAACTTGCAGCTCTATTAAAGCTACTTTAACTTCCCCATCGCACAAAAACGAGCTCCCAAGGAACCCAATGAAGTGAAGCCATTCTTCATGACTCCTCAGTCGCACGCTGGTGGTATTCTACATGTCTAGCTACAGCTGCACTGACGTAGTCTGATGCAAACATGGCATGCCGCTGGAGGCAAGGCGTGTGAAGTGTCTTGCCCAGTGGCATGACGACAGTGACTGGATTTGAGGGAGTGAGGATCGAATGGGGGATCTTGTCGGTTTCTGGACGACCCGCTCTACCTCCCGAGCCACTGCCGCCCCCGATGTGTTCTAATAATGAAAATATTTGTCCCCCAGCGGCCAAAGGCAAAGGAAAAGGTTTTGTGAAAGAGGAGCTGAAAGGTCCAGAGGTGTGCAGAGATCCAGTCAGACTGACCACGTATGCGGTGGGGGCCAACATCTACAAACAAGGAGAAGACCCCAAACTGAAGCCGCCTGAAGAGTACCCAGACTGGTAAGGACTGCTTCCATCGTACAAGTGGAGATGAGCGCTTCTTTCCTGTACTTGGTATACCAAGAACTACCCGTGTGCACCTGTCTTCTCCCAGGCTCTTCCACTTGAACCTGGGTCCACCCCCTGCGCTTCACGAACTGGAGGAAGAGAGCTGGGAATACTGGAAGCGTCTCCGAAAAGAAAACATTTGGCGTCACAACAGATTAAGCAAAGGAAAGAAGTTTTAGAGTGTCATCCACTGGACTGGATGGGACGGTCCCGGACAACCACCACCGTGGTTCTGCATGGTCTTGCTGAAGAAACTGTTGATTTGTTGACAATGATGGCTTGTTCTTCAGCCCATGTGTATGCTGGCAGATTACATGTTTTCTTTTGACCCTCTCTGATTAAAGCATCCCTCAATAACTTTCCCTCATTGTTTCACTCGATTTTGCTTTAGTTTGGTCTGATCTTTCTCAGGACCAGGGGTGCAAACCTACTGCAAGCTGGCGACACAAGAGCACGCCAATGTTTGACCGTGATTGTGGGACGTCCGCTGATAATTAAGGATCAACCGATACATCAGCCGGCCGATATATCGGGCCGATATTTGCGCTCCGAGCACGCAAGCACACACACAGAGAAGGAATTGGAGCAGCCGTGTCTGCTTATGAGAGGTCTTTAGCGTGCACAACACGAACTTTAATGAGAAATGTTTTATATATCGTACTAAATTGTGTCAGTGTGATGTGTTTATGTGTGTGGAGGCGGAGGAGCAGTTATCACATTGATGTTAGATAAAACTTAAACTACGACAGAAATGTTTTGCACATGGTTGAATATTTAGTCCTTTTAAAGTTGATAATGCCGTTTAAATGTGTGTTTAAGAAAGCTGAATCCTACTGTGTTCAGTGTTTACATTTCAATAAATTTGTTTAAACTTCAAGACCTGTAATATTTATCATTTTCATTTTTTCATGTAAATTGAGGGAGCAAAAACAGTATCGGCCCAAGCAAAATCGGCCATGGGCAAAGGGTAATGGGAAAAAAATCGGTATCGACCCAAAAAAAAAACATATGGTCAATCCCTACTGGTAATGCATATAGAAGAGACCCCATGCAGAGTGCAATGTCATGCGCTGGGAACGCTCAACATACAATAGGAAAGTACGTGCGGGGTTGGGAATGCCCAAGGCGCGAGCCAGCCGAAGGAGGAAGTAGTCAGGCCAGGTGGTAGTCACATTCCGGAGAGGACTGTCCAGTTCCCAATAGCTGGGAATAAAACACATTGCTGTGGGATGTCTGCTCATTGGTCCATCAGCGAAGAAATGGAAGTCGACTCCTCGTTTCTACAGCCACACACACACACACACACACACACCAATATGCTCGGGAAACAGTTAGGCACCAACAATAAAGAGTTTTGGGTTTCCCAAGCATATTCCTGTATGATTACTTCCGTGTTGAGAGCGGATGTTTCCGGTGAAAGGTCAAATGAAAAGCAGCACTGTGGCTGGGTTTGTTACTTGTAGGACAAGAGTACATGCCAGTCAAAGACTCCTTTTTAGTACCAGTACTTTCCAACAATGCAGGCTTGGGCCGGATGTTGGCATTTTATTTTCAGTCAAACCAAATAACCATCACAGAATTTAAAACTTGTTGCCATAGTAACAGGATCACTTCATACCGCTACAACCGCGCAGTACTGCATGCACAAATGCTGAAGAGGGAAATGAAAGGATGCACTTCTACCCCGTGGAGGAAAGCTACAACTGGAAGTGTCCCCTCGGGGCCCCGCACCACGTGGACACAATTGGCTTGTGGAGGAAGTGAAGCAAATAGATCCCCTAAGATGAGCAATGTGAGAACATGTATTCCTTTCATGATGTCTTTATGAGCCTGCAATGACTTCAAGCTGCTGAAACAATGAAACTTCCATCACAGGCTGCCTTTCGCTAGTTCTTGTATCGGCATTCCTTCCATCCATCTCATGCTGACAAGGTTTCCATTGCCATCTAGTGAGTTTTGAAGTCAGGAATGAAAAGCATGTTTAAAGAGACCAAATGTTTTATTGTTGGTGGACATGAGCAGAGTGTCAACATAAATAACGTAGTGGATGTGAAAGTCTTCCACGGAGTATCACCGACACATCAATAGTTCCTAGCATTTGGGGGCTTATTGAGTGGAAAACTGACGAGGACGGTCCATTGACTAGGATGCGTAGCCAGAAGCCGTCTAAAAAGTACACTGTGATGAGGGTTAGTTAGGTCCATCAACCATGTGTGAAAATAACACTTCCATTGACAACATAAAAGACACTGCAGGTTCGTGACCACATGACGTAGAAAAAGGCAAAACCTGGAAAAAAGGTAAAATCCTCCCTTTTGCGACCACGCCCACCACTGCTGTCTTGCGTACACTAAAAGATTAGAAACGTCGATTGAAGGCTCCACCTTGCATGCCGCCCCCCTGCATCATCTGGTTCTGGCGGTTCAGCGCCCCGGAGAGAGATTGGGATGAGTTCATGTAGCCCCCACGCCTGGTAACGCCACACACACACACACACACCAAGTATTTAGTACAAGCAATGGGGAGACTTTAGCTTTGAAAGGCAAGACATGAAACTCACCCCGCCATTCCTCCTCCGCGTGCCATGCCAGGGATACTGCCATCACGACCTGACAAGGACATGCTGATTTAAGTGGGTCAGTGGAAATGCAGGCCCACTCACATCAACACAATGAGACACCACCACACATTCTGCTGGTCGAGAGTTGTGCTACAAATGATCCTCCGTAAGCCAAATCGGTATGCGGATCAAAAAGACTGGCTGTGGCGCCTCCATAACCAGGAAAAAGCCAAAACAAACAAGCTAAGGCTATTTTTTTCTTGAACTGTCATGAGGTGTTTGGAGCACTAGGTGGGACTCTAGTATAGTCCACCGTGTGAGCCACAGTTGCCTGTGTGTATGTTATTGGCCGAGGTGCAAGCTGCTGCTAGCAAGATGTTGCGATCAACCAGGCTGGTGGTCTTCCAGAAGACCTGATACTCATGTTGGCCTTGGTATTGAATTGTGGACTCCTATAGATCAGCTACACAGCTTTCTAGCTTTCCATGTTCATTCTGTTTAGAAGCCAGAATACATTGTTGTTAGAGTGTGAGAACGTATAAACCAGAGGCATTAACTTACAGCCTAATGTACTAGTTACCACACACACAGAAGCTGCAGTTTTTGGGAAATGTGTCGGCCGTGGCCAGATTGTACAGCAGGAGAAACTGCAGGGACAGGGGATTCATGTCGGATAAGCTATCCTGCCGTACGTCCACCGAGGTTGGCCGGCAGAAGCCGCCCACTGTGGCCGGGTCAGGGGATGTGTAGGAGGACGTGCTCACTCCAGAAGAAGCCCCTGCTGTGGCAAGGGCCAATGTACTTTTACACCCCAGACTCTCTCACTCCTCCCCTGCCTTACCGTACTAGCTGGTTGCTTGCAAGGTTTTCCTGCGTGCACGCAGAAAATAATTGCCAAGCCAAGTTTTATTCCTAGGGCTTTGCATGCTCTTTGTATGAAGGCGCTTAATGAAAACAGGGACGTTCAATGTGGGCCGTCCTCTCGTTTCCCAGAATGCTTTGCTGTACCGTTGTCGTAAATGTCCAATATATGACATGTTTAAAGCTCACAGTTGCTTGTTATTTTGCATTACTTGTGGTAGTGTCTTATCTGTTATCTACATATTACATTGCTGTGTGATGTTTTAGCACTTTGAGACACCGTGAGGAAGAATGGTAGGTATGCAGGAATATTAAGAATGCATTCATTGGCTGCCTCTTTTGATCTGTTTTATATCTTTAGAATGGAAAAAAGAAAAATATATGTGTCTATGTCTCATAAGGATTGTGGATGATGGCCAACATGTTCCATAGAAATTAGCCTTTTGGCTTTAACAAAGGATGTTGACATGGACAGTCTAGTGATGGAGCAGGACTAGGGTAGATGGTTGCAACCATAAAAGGGTAGCAGACGATGAAATGAGTTTGTACCTTGCCATGGCCGCTCACCATCCATCTTCCTCCCAGAGTCCCAGTCACGCCCCCCATCCCTGCAATGCAAACATCTACTTTAGAAGAGTACATCAAACGGCCTACCTCAGCTCAACTTAAATGCATCATTCCACGTGTGCGCTCATTCACACCCCGATTGAACAGGCCAAGGTGGACATTTGGACTATGGGGGAGGTGTAAGAAGCTGCTCACCTGGAGTTCATGCGCTTGTCATAGCCTCCGCTCCACGAGTCTCGGCCGTGTCTGTCTGAGAAATGCTGCACACAGAATAAGTTGAAACCATCACCATCAGCTCAGTGTCCACCAAAACCAAAAAAAAATCGCTGTGTTCCTCTGGGTGTTACATGGCATTGCTGTACAATGTTCAACTATATGGATATTCCACATTCAGATCATTAATCTTCATCTCACTAAACATTTATTGAGCAGCAGAGAACACTTCCCATTTCATCCAGTGCCGTTATTGTTGTCTACATACAAGTTACTGTCACCATATTCAGGATACAGTTCTTCGTCCAAAAATGCTGTTTTGGTATTCTTAAAGGATTCTTTTTAACAGACTTCATTGTCATACCTGACAGTTTGGACTGCTTGCTAGCAGTCTTCATCAGAGTGGTCATGTGATGGTCCTGTGACGGGTCGTGCCAGCTGATTTATGTCTTCCTGTTAATGAAGGCAGGGCAACAGCACCATCCATAGTGCGGCTTCTTTAGGACCATATCCCCGGAATGAGAGTAGGATGGTGGATGGCGCTGTTGCCATTACTTCATTGACAGGAAGACAGCAGAAACATCCACATAAATCACCAGAGTAAATTGTCAACACCAGCTACTATTCCTCCTCTGAACTACATTAATACCCTCAAATTCCCACCACATCTGACAGCCAAAACTGTGGGAGACTCATACAGTTCGCTGTGGATGTGGGTGCTTCGCTCGCCGGTGTGGTTGATCGCATCTGTTTGTCGCCTTCGTGCACGTGGTTTGCTGCGCGTTGGCGGTAGGTTTCAGTCGGTTGTTTTCCCCCTCCTGTGTGCAAGGCCCATTAGACCTCCGACAGCGATGCACACTGTATTAGCCACCGCCCGACTGATGATCACAGTGCCAGGCTCAATAACTCACCATAGCATGTCAGGTGCGCACCACCAAATTCGTTTTTAAGCCATATAAAACGGCCACAAGCCAAGGTCGGCATGTGAATTTGAAGAATCACATGTGACGGGCGGGTGGGGTATGAGCAGCCAAACAGAATGAAACAGGCAACAAAGCTTGCTAATGGAAAAACGAGAGCCAAGAATCATCGCAAACCCCTTGGGCTTTATAAAGAAGATCCTCAGGCAGACAAATGTGGCCAACTTGCCTGCATGGAAGAGGTTGTCAATAAGTACCCCAGTGACAGTGGGAGAGGGAAAGATCTTGGGCCATGCAGGACCTTAACTCCACCAGAACCCACCACAGCATTTAATACCAATGAGCTAATCTTGAAAGAAGAGCAGTTTGTCAAGCAGCTAGATCTAGCTCAGTACCAGGTTTCAGCAGAGTGCCATATGTTGTCTACAAGAGATGGCCCAGACTCTTGAAGTGACTATGGATGATCCTCAATGTCATCTGAACAAAGGGAAACCAGCACAGCAGTGGCAACCCGCAGCGAGTGTCTAGATCCCAAAGGAGAAGGTCGCCAGTGCCATCCTGTCACGACTACTCTGGCAACCGTTGGGCTGTGATGTGCCACTGACCACCGTTGAGTGCTTTGAGAAAAAAGGTCAGCCGTTTCCTGCGGAAGTGGGTGGACCTACAATGAAGCCTCAGATGCATCGCGTTGTACGGGAGGAACAACAAGGTGAAACTGCCCTTCGGTCGTCTGACTGAGGGGTTTTTGGTCACCCGAGCAAGAGAGGTGCTGTTGTATAGTGACTCCAGTGACAAAGTCTCCTCGGCTGGCATAGCAGTAACAACTGGCAGGAAGTGGAAGGCTGATGAAGCAGTCGTCGAGGCTAAGCCCCGCATCCAGACGCTCAGGTCTCCAGAGCAACCCAAGACCTCCCCTTCAACAAGGAAAGCAGTCAGCTGATCCAGGAAGAGGTACCAAATACCACCCAGAAGTGCATCCAATTCTACACAAGTTGCCAAGCCTTACTTACTTAACAGTTTAAAACCAATGTGAACGTTACACTGTCAACAGCCTTAATGTAAGCAAGCTAATGCTAACTGAGGCAACAGGAGAAGTAAATAGCAACTAAATGCAGCCCAACAGAATAATCTCCCGGTCAAACTCCGCTATTACTGATAGTTGGAAACAGCATATGAAACCCAGTTAAGGTGAAAGGTCATATGTTTACAAAGCAAAATACAGATGCTACCAAGTTCAGACTTGTGAGGGGCAGGCAGACTGCTCAGTCTCCACCCCTGACTGCTGAACACCAGTCACTCATTGGCTGAACCGGGCATGCACTGTGGTCTCATGAAGAAACGCAGCTTTCTGATATGTTTTAATTGTTGCAGAATACAAACATTTTAAGTATTTGTTTGAATTAATTATTCGTGAAAAAGTCATTCGTGCCTTTCCAAATACCGTATTCGGGTTCGGCTCCACCCCTGTAGCATACACATAGGAGGGCGGGAGGGGGGTCATATTGACACGCCGGAATACTTTAAGCCCTGTATTTCAGTCGGTGTACGTTGTCTTCCAAAGCCAGGTCAACCGCTTCTGCTAGAGCTTGGCACAGAATCCACCAGCTCTGGGTGCTGAATGACTGGAGCACATTCTGAGCTGCTGCCCAAGAGCACTGGAAGTTGGGAGATACCACTTGCACCATGACCAAAGTCATTGGGTCATCGCAGAGGTCATCACCGCAGGATCTCGCCCGGTAACCAACCAACAAAGCAATCAATTGCCTTTGTTAGTGCTGGAGTCGAGCCGGGGGGCTGCTGGCAGCTGAAAGTCGACCTAGAGAGACAGCCCAACCACGCTCCGGCCAGACGTGGTCCAACAACTAAGAAAGTGGTCCTGCTGGAGTTGACTGCTCCCTGGGAAGACCGGAGGGAGGAGGCCAATATCGAAACAGAGGATGGAGAACCAGATGCAACCCCCAAAGGACTGGTAGGCCAGTCTCGACACTCAGCATGTTTGGTGTAAAGGGACAGCACAACAGAAGAGCCATCAAAGCCACAGAGAAAAGGCATCTAGATGACTGTGGATCAAGCGAAGGCTACTTAGACACAGGCTGGGACTGATCACCTCAGCTGGGTCTCCTGGGCAAGGGTGTCTGTTGTGAGACCCGACTCACCCAGTGAACCCAGGACGGAACACTGATGATGTGTCTAAGTTGAGCTAAAGGTGTAGGTTCCAACTGTTCTATTTCTGATTGCTAAAGAATGGACAAAGATGATTGATTTGTCTTTTGGTACTTAACATGATTATACGGCCATAGATCATAATATTGTGTTGCTTGAAAGATGGGCTACTGAAAGGGTTGAATTTGGAAAAATGGCTGGGATTGATATACATTTATTACAATTAAAGTTGTACTTTTCTTATTCTCTGTTAGTTGGATTGTGTAGGTAAATTTACAACATTGGGACTTACAAATCCCTATTTCATCTTGTGTAGCTAATTAGTCATTGAGCTAAATGACACATGCTAAAGCCTGATGTATGCATGGAAGCGTGTGTAGTGGGTACAGGCACATTGCATGTACAGTGAAAGTATGTAGGATGGAATACAGGTGTTACTTTCAAGCCCATTCACCAATAATCAGATGTTTTGTAGCTGAGGAATGTTCCAGGTCTTACCGGACCATCTCTGTCAGCCATACCACGCCCGCCATCCCTTATGTCGTCTTGGTAGCGCCCTCTGTCCCTGTGGTCAAAGTCCTGATAGCGATCCTGCCGGCCAAAGTCTGAGCGGCCGTATCTGTCGTCCATGTTCATGCGCTTGTCGGGCCAGTCGTCTTTCCTGACAAGATGGCAGAATGTGAGGAGTAGGATGGAATTATTTCCATCCTACTCCATGTGAGGTCAGCTTTGCATACCTGCCATCCATGTCGCACGGCCTCTTCATGGGCCGTCTGTCTTGCTCGTAGCGTAGCTGCTCCTGCTGCCTTCTGAGCTCCTCACGCTCCCTCAGGATCCTCTCCTGCTCTCGCCGCCTCTCGTACTCAATGCGCATCCTCTCCCGTTCTAGGTACTGGCGCTCCATGCGGTCCGCATCGAGGCGTTCCCTCTCAGTCTGTCGAGGAATCAAAGTGGCGTTTCAAGTGTGAAAAAGACAAAGACAGTATGGTGACCTCACCTCCAGCCAGTGTCTCTTCTTCATCAAATGCTTCCGCTCCTCTTTCTCACGGAACATGCGAATTCGCTCACGCTCGCGGTCTGGGCGGTTGTCATGCCCGCGATTGCTGCCAAAGTCACAGCGGCTAGTGAGCACTATTGCTAAAGGGTGAGGTTCCATGGCTCGCTTCCTTACGTGTATCTGCGTCGCTCTGCCTCTCGCATCTCTCGCTCACGCTGCCTCTGCCTCTCTCGCTCACGTTGCTCCTTGATCTGGTCGAAGGACAAGATGCCCTTCCTCTCCTTACTGGGGGACTTGCGGTCCTGACTCTTAGAGCTCTGGAGGCACAGAAGAGGAGTGCATTGGGTGAAAGCTAGCTTTCACAGCGTCTTCCTGCATTGCTGGAGGTTCAGCTCACTCACTCGCTCTTTGCTTTTGGCCTTGACACTGACAACAGGCTCCCCCTTGGACTTGTCCATGACAACAGTCCTCTCGTCCCCTGTTAAAAAACACACCCGTTAAGAGGGAATACTTTTTCCTTCATACGAAGCCAGACAAAAACCTCACCTTTGCCTTCCCTGTCATCCTTTCCATCAGACCTGCAGGAAGACAACCAGGTCAGCTCATGTCGCATTGTTTCTATGGAATATCTAACATGCCAAGGTTGATGCATTTACTTTGTACAGTCCAACCCGTATAAGTTTACAAACAGGCTATGTAGACCAACTCCCGGTCCCCCATCGTCTTATTTGTAAAAATGGGTCATGTGTTGTATTGTTCACTTCATCATCAACACCAAACACATTGTGTATAGTGTACATGACATTTTTACTTAGCAGTGGTGCTTTGGTTATCACCACTAATCCATTCCACAAGGTCTGACTCAAACCAAAAAAGACACGAAAGTGGTCGTAGTAGCTTCCGAGGCCACCTACGGCTATTGTGACAGAGAGAACCAGAGCATGCATGGGGGAGAAGCCGCCAGTCATGGCTGGGAAAGAACCAGTGTACAACTGGAGGAGTATGTAGCCCGCTGTAGGAGGAGCCAGTGCCGAGGTTGGACAATGTAAACAATGTAGTACATACGCACTCCTCCCCCCGCCTTGCCCTTGCAACCTGGCTGCATTTTTCCTGCATGCACGTATGTAAATAGTCTGCATCCCAATTCCCTTCCTACAGGCTTTGCATTACTGACTGCTGCTTTGGAAATCTGTGTGGGTCATGTGCATGCCTCATGTGACAATCCCCACGTAGGAGCAAGTACGTCAAGAAGTAACTCCCCTTAAAGGAAAGCACATTTTCCCATAGAAAAAATTCCTCTTCCAACATGACTGTGCACCAGTGCACAAAGCAAGGTCTATAAAGACATGGATGACAAGAGTCTGGTGTGGATGAACTTAACTGGCCTGCACAGAGTCCTGACCTGAACCCCATAGAACACCTTTGGGATGAATTGGAGCGGAGACTTAGAGCCAGGCCTTCTCCACCAACATCAGTGTGTGACCTCACCAATGTGCTTTTGGAAGAATGGTCAAAAATTCAGATAAACCCACTCCTCAACCTTGTGGACAGCCTTCCATGAAGAGTTAAAGCCGTAATAGCTGAAAAAGGTGGACCGACATCATACGGAACACTATGGGTTCCGAATGGAATGGCACTTAAGTTCATATGCGAGTCACATTAGGTGAGCAAATACTTTTGGTCATAGTGTATTTCCCAATGGTGGTGACCAAGCTCCCTCCCCGAACTAAACATGTCGAAACAGCAATGTGAAACACCAGTGAAAAACTCTTAGCGGGTTTAGCTTAGTTTAGCAGAGCATGCTAGTCCAACTGTGTGGGTGATTCAGGCTGGATGAATACATTTTCACTGTGTTGTGAAAAATACGAGGCACATGGTGCGTGCCACTCCGAGGGGCGTGGACTTAAACGGATTGGACAGTACGTCTGACAGGGAATATCTGGACATTTTAGCAGAAATCTATAAATCTTACTTGGAGTCAGAAGAGCGTCTCCGATCGCTGCCTGACTTCTTGCCATCACCATCTGCTGGTTTCTTGCCCACTGGCTCATTTTTAGCCTGCAATAGTTAAAAGGAATTTGTCAATATGAGGGGGAAGAGGTTTCGACTGCTGTAGTTCTGCATGGTGACACCACGAACCCGTTCCACAGAGATCATCTTGCCGTGCAGCTCCGTCCGGTGAAGATGGCTGACACACTTAGCCGCCTCGTCTGTAGAAGACATTGTGACGAAGCCGTAGCAGCGCGCTCCGGGACTCTTTGCATTGGTCACCACCTTGGCGCCAACAACCTAAGCCCCAATAGGGAATGGATTAGTCAGTCCCAACTATATCACGGTTCTTTTCCATTTTAATCATCAATTCTTCAAAGAGACTTGGTATATGGTAGCATTAGTGGAATGTAAAAAATATACCTGGTTTCAAAATTACAAATCTCACTATATTGTCAATTTTGTTCAACACAGACACACACAAAGTTAATCAACAATTTACAGCAACAGTGCAGTCAAAAATAATTTCCGCCATAAACACAAAGAATGTGAACAGATGACATGTACGAATATGGCGCTTTGTACATTAGCGTGCATAAGATTTACGTAAGGCAACTTGTCATTATTTTGGATGGATTCATCCTCTGGACGTCATAAAAACTATGGGACAGTGGCATCACAGCGCCTGGATTGTCCGGGTAAGTCTGCCATTTCCTTGTTCTTTTCATTCATTATATCAGACTTTGAATAAACATCAGAAATCTTGCGCCAAGATTGCAATGATTGCAAGTCCAGTCATGTTTTACATCGGCTAAGAGTATAAACTGCGACTGACATTGTTCATTCAATTGTTTGAAACGGTAAAGACAGAGTGAGCAAACAAAGAATGGTGGCTTGTTTGCTGTACCTCTTGCTCCCTTATGTTGGCCCATCTTGGTAACAGTGTTTCCACAAGTACATATTTAAAGGATTAGATTGGGGCAATTCGAACATGCCGTATATTTAGCCACACATTTGTACTGTAAAGGCGCTGGGTCCAAAAATTACAACTGTCATTGTGGCAGGCTAGCAAGCTAGCTACCAGTGTGAGTGGTTGCTCAGCGCCAACACTGTAAACAATAGCCAACCATGTAACTTCCCCCAAACATCATTTTTAACCCAGATGGTATAAGAAGGCAGACCAGACCCTTGAAAGGAAGGCAGAAGCCAGGCAGCTGAACACACAAATCCTCAACACAGGGGAAATAAACACGCTGCAAGAGCAAGACTTCTCAACGAGGACACAAAAACGCCACAGCTGAATGGCAAAGAGCCATGTTCAGTGAATCAAGCGTCCAACCAAGCAGGTTTTTCATTCAACAATAGAGAGGACATGTTAATGCCCGTCCCAGACGGCAAAATGTTGACGGCAAGCCAGCATCTAGCCAAATGGAGAGCTAGGTATCCTCTCTTCCGTCTGGGAATGACGCTGAGACTAGCGGCTAGCGAGGTTGTGTTAGTCCGCCAGATAGAGTTTTTGCTCTTAGCTGCTACAATCATAATAATATTGTTATAGCTTGGTTAACATACAAGTCACTTAAATTCCAGTGCTGACCAGCATTCTTAGGAGTCGGTATTCCTGTCCTTGCCACTGACCTTGCCATATTTGCTGAAGAGTGTCTTCAGATCTGTCGCCCTGGTTGTGGAGGCGAGACCGCTGACCCACAGGTTTCTGCTCCCAGTGGCTTATGAGAGACAATCTGATAAGAATAAAGAAGAAGCAAGCCGTCTCTGTGATCATCACAGAAGACACTCACCCTTTTCATCCTTGGACTCGTCCTTGCAGTCTGTGCCTTGGGAACTAGAGAAAGTCAAAGAAAGAAGAGTGAGGATGTTTGCAAACACCGCTGGGGGGTGGGGGCCTACACTTGCACGTCCTTGTATGAAAAGCAACCCTTTGTGGGAAGATTTTACAGGCGTGTAAACGGGACTTGACCCCAGACAACCCGGATGCGTTACGGCTGGATAAAAAGGTGAGCAGGGAGGGAGATACGAAAGACTTCAAAAGAACATCCAATTCTTAAAAGCACAAAGGAGCCAATGCAAAAGAGATAGCCATTTTGGTTTCTAGTAGACAGAAAGCAACAAACCTCTTGGTCTGATCATCGCCCTCTACAGAGGAGGACTCTTTCACTGCCGAGGATGAATCCGAAGTGGCATTCTCTTCAGTCTTCTCATCCTCATCCCCCTTCTTAGACCCCAATTCTGAACCAACAGTTTCACCCCCAACGTCCTGTTCGCTTACACTAACAGCTTGCGAGCCCTTTTCATTGTCCAGTGTCTCTTCTGGGACTTTCCCCGCGTCCCCGGCCTCGGTGGCGTCCGTCTCAATAGCATCCTTGTCGATTTCCGCATCCCTGGAGACAGCCACGTCGGCTTTGGCTCCAGTGTTGGCGGACACCTGGTCTTCCCCTTCGGCGTTGACGGTGGCGGTGGTGACGGGAGTGGCGGTAGCCTGATCATCTTCGGCGCTCATCTCGCGGCTCTGGTGGCGGTCTTCGATAAGCGGCTCAGATAAACAAGACCCAGCTACTTTGTCATTTTCTACGGATTTAACAGGAATAGAATGGCAGAGTTTAATCACTTCTGAAACACAGCAATGGTTAAGGAGGAACTGGCATGGCCACGTGCCTGTGCTCTTACTAAGTAGACCCTATGGAGAGACTGGAAGGGAGCCCAAAGGTGGGAGGGTGGGGGGCTCTAACTGATCCAAAGCAAGCAGTCCACGGTGGAAGAGATGTGGCGCTGCAACTCCTTTTGCTTGGGCTTCCAGCGCACATTGAACAAAGCTTCCATCTCAAGTCCAACTGTTTTCATATCCATCTTGAGTCAGCGTGGTGGTGAAATGGTGCTTGAAGCCTTGATGGATCTTCACGCAGGACCCCCTGCTGGCAGCCTACATCAGCTCATCCTAACTCTTCTTCTCTTCGATTGCTGGCAATGTGCGGCAAAAGTGTTAACCATAACAAACAGGCCCAAAAAGGCCACTGGATGATTGTTTGGACGTTTTTGTTTTTCCAATTGGAATACATGCAGTTAAGCACCTTCCTGGCACACAACCAGCAATCACCTTTGGGCTTCCAGTCTCTCCCTCGTTGAATTGAAAAGAAAGTGTTTGCATTCCAAGCTAAGCGATAGAGACACAGCTCTTCTTCTTCTGACCAAGTATCTACATTACCTGTTTCTTCCATCAGGCTGTCTGCACCTGCATCCGCCGTCTGAAACACACAAACATACACCAGCCCTTTAAAAATCACCATCTTTACGTACCTTCCCTTCTTTGTGCAAAGACACATACCATATAAAGTGAGGAGAACATATCGTCATCTTTATCCATCTGCCCAGACTCATTCACCTGCTGAAAACAACATTGCAATTCATTAGCTCCCCTTTGAAATATTAGAAACATTGCTTCGGCATATTTTAACATGAAATGTACAGGGAATTGCTCATGCTAAAGCTCTTAAATCACTCATACAAAACACGGTCAAGTCACATGTAATGTTACATTTTGTGTATGGAATATCGTATGGGGGCGGCACGGCGATCTAGTGGTTAGCGCGCAGCCCTCACAGCTAGGAGACCAGGGTTCAATTCCACCCTCGGGCATCTCTGTGTGGAGTTTGCATGTTCTCCCCGTGCATGCGTGGGTTTTCTCCGGGTACTCCGGTTTCCTCCCACATTCCAAAAACATGCTAGGTTAATTGGCCACTCCAAATTGTCCATAGGTATGAATGTGAGTGTGAATGGTTGTTTGTCTATATGTGCCCTGTGATTGGCTGGCTACCAGTCCAGGGTGTACCCCGCCTCTCGCCCGATGACAGCTGGGATAGGCTCCAGCACCCCCGCGACCCTCGTGAGGAAAAAGCGGTAGAAAATGAATGAATGAATAACGAATGGCTACACAAGAGGTCGCCTAAGTTAGTTTCCTTCATGCGTCATGGCCATTACAGAGACGAGGGCAACGGTTAAGATGAACAAACATGTCAGATTTTTCTTGTTGAATGATGCCGTAGGCTCTATTTTTGTCCATTTTTATTGAATGTTTTCATTTCTACTACAACAATTCTATCATTGTTGCAACTGGAACGCATCCGTACATTAGTCATTTTCATTGCAAATGATCCAAAATCAGAGGAGGAGTTCGGATGTGGGCTGTAGCTCCAATATGCTTATATGAGTTTTCAGGGGGCAAAGCGAGCCGGTAGAACATACAAGATCACTTTTTCACTGTGTGGTTTCACTGACTGGACTCCAAACTGAAAAGCAGCCAAGCGTTCTCTCGCAGTGATTCCCAACCAGGAGTACATGTACCCCAAATGGAAACATTTTAATGTGAAGCCAGACAAGAAAATTGAACATGTGAGCTACAGGTTAGTTTCCCCAGGGAGTTGACAATCATTGTGCTCCATTCTACTTTTGGAGAATTAGATGGAAAAAAAAGTTTAGGGAAACACTGTTTTAGCACGGTACCAAACATGTGTACATATTGGCAGCTTTGCTTTTATATGAAAATAGTATTTTGCTCTAAGTGAATAAATGTGGGGCTGCACGGCGGACGAATGGTTAGTGTGCAGGCCACACAGCTAGGTTACCCGAGTTCGATACCACCCTTGGCCATCTCTGTGTGGAGTCTGCAGGCCCCCCCGTGCATGCGTGGGTTTTCTGAGGGGACTTAGGCTTCCTCCCCTATTCCAAAAACGTGCTAGGTTAATTGGTCACAGGTATGAATATGGGTGTGAATGGTTGGTTGTCTATATGTGCCCTGCGATTGGCTGGCCACCAGTCCAGGGTGTACCCTGCCTCTCGCCTCAAGACAGCTGGGATAGGCTCCAGCACCCCTGCGACCCTCATGAGGATAAGCGGTAGAAAATGGATGGATGAATAAATGTGCCAGATACATGATATATCGCATCCTGCATATAAAGGAATGCCATGATAGGACAAATGGCAACAACTCGGGTAACAGGGTACATCCCATCAGCTGTGTCATGTTTCGCAGCCAGTCTTTCTACTGAAGAGGAGGTCAGATGGCTCTTTGGACGCTAACGACTGCCAACCCCTGGTGTAGGGCACTCTTAAATACTACCCAAATATGTTTCCCATTGGTAATTCACATTAGATGTATGTGGAAATAGACCGTTTTGGTTGTTTTTGCTTATTTTGAACGTGGATATTGGATATTGACATGCAATGCACTATTGTTTTCAGCCAAAAAGGTTCCTCACCTCGTCTTCAGAGTCGAGAGTTACCTCGTCGTCATCATCATCATCATCGCCCAGGTGTTCTTCCTCATCCCCATTGAGTAAGTTGCCCAGCTCGTCCACATCGTCTTCCATCGGCATTCCGCTGTCGTGCTCGGCTTCATCCAGCACATTCATGTCCAGAATGTCCATGTCCTGCATGTTCTCATGTTCATCCTGAGCGCAAGCGAGATTCTGTTGACATCTTCATCATCTCAGTTGGTGGGTGTGTTAAAACTTACATTGCCGTCGTGGGAGTCCTCTTCTAAATTGGCATCCTCGGGTTCATCGTTCTCCTGTCTGACATCTGAGAAAAGGCATTTCCACAGGTCAGGTCCAGGATGAGGACTTATGAGCTTGCATGTTAAGAGTTGCTTTTGTAGTTTCTTGCCCTGCTCATGCACCAAGTCACTACTGCTTTGCCTACGGGGTGATGTTCCATTGTGCATGGAACAGGGCCCAAGCAAATCCCTTTTATTTTGGTGTTAGGTTCCCACATGATTTTTTTTAAATTGTATTTATTTGCTTTACCACACCAGAGTGTGTGTGTTCAAGGCTGGTGAATGAAATGTCCATGGACTAAATGCAAAAACTGTTCCATCTATAGATGCAAAACATGATTGCCCAGATTTGGGGCAAATAACCAACAGGGCATATGTCGATTAGAAGCGCTAAAGGCCGTTTTGGTTATTAACGCCACAAAGCACACCGCTTAGGTTATGTTTATCTTCAAAATTATTTTGAAAAGTGCTATATGGATTTGGATTAAATGTTCAGGAACGATCAGAAATGGGATATTGAGAACTGATTACATTTTGGGGGTGATCCAGATCAACATCTGGATCCAGGAATTTTTTAAAGGATTCTTTAATATTGCAAGACAGGACCATTTTCAACATTTATGCATATAACTCCACAAAAAGTGGTCAGAGCACTTGTTTTGGATGTTCAGCCTTCCTGATACGTTGTGCTATCATGCTAGCTGTTAGCATTGCAAGCAGTTTTACATTGGCATAGTAGCAGTTTGAGGGGTTTTCATGGGTAGATACTGATACAAACACTTGGATTATCATCAACATCTACTTATCAACATTAGCATATTGACAAATTTTTCCATTTTTTGACATTCTGCAATTTCATGAACTCGGCGGTATCATGCTAGGTGTTAGTATAGGATTATGATCTTTTCCCCATCAAGGTGATTCACTGCCACCAGAAGTAAATTTCCCATCAAGCATTTCCCCGTCATACTACAAGACAAATGTGTATCAATGTAACAGTATCATCATCCACACCAACTACGCTCATGTCCCCCTTTACTATGTCCATAAACCTCCTCTTTGGTCTTCTTCTACACCTCCTACCTGGCAGCTGGAAACGCAGCATCCTTCTACCAATATATTCACTATCTCCCCTCCGGACATGTCCAAACCATCTCAGTCTGGCCTCTCTGACTTTATCTCCAAGGCCTCTAACATGTAATTTCCCTCTGATGTACTCCTTCCTGATCCTATCCATCCTGGTCACTCCCAATGAGAACCTTGGCATCCTCATCTCTGCTACATCCAGTTCTGCTTCCTGTCTTTTCCTCAGGGCACTGTCTCTAGACCAAACAACATGGCTGGTCTCACCACAGTTTTGTATACCTTTCTTTTCGGAGGTCTGCACTTAAAATGCTTTTTTTAGTTTTTCAATTAATCACCCAGCCCTAATTGACAATCAAGTTCAGTGCAATTCCATGACTCTTAATGTGGAAATCACAGGGCCCTATACTTAGTGTGTGTGTGGGGGGGGTGAAGTTCAGTGTTCCGTAATTCCGGATTAAAGTTGAAAAGGAACACGCAGAACAATCCACAGTGGCCGTAAATACAAGGTTCCCACTCATACTCCCACTCTCACTCATAGTTTTCTGCAAAAGGTGTATACATGTTGGCAAGTATCAGCTTTCGTGTGTACCTCTAGCGGCCCGCCTCGGCGTAGCTTTCTTGGACGCTGACTCGGGTGAAATAACAATAGCGTCGGGGTTTCCACCTTCCTCCTCGATAGCCTGTGTGTACAAATAACACAAACACAAATTGAATGACATTGCAGGGCTGCTCCACGAAGAGTTAATTCATCACAACGTGACGTTGGAAGGAGACAATTGTACACTACATGAGCTAGTAGCGTTAGCTGCTCATGTTAGTATGACTAGCATAGGAGCTAGCGGTTTCACATTTACGTTATAGTATCAGTACATGCTGTGCACATTAATATAAGGCTAGATGATGCAGTGCGGTGAATAAAGTGATATTTGAATGTGTAGTAGTTAAGAGAAGACCAATGAATGAGACCTTTTTCAGACGCTCCGACAGCACGCTCTTAACACCAGTGGTGTCCAAGTTTCGTTTCTTCAGCTCGGCCTTCAGATCAATAACCCTCAGGTCCGATAGTTTGCGAACCTCTGAGCCCTCTGGAAGATCTACATCAGTTGCTGGATCAGCCATCCTTCTGTCTGGGAAAGATCCTCGCTCAGCTTGAAAAGAAATCAATTTGACTGCACCGTGTTTGTGTCCAAAAGTTCAAAATGGAGACCCTGGATAGTCAGTGACGTCACTACGCATGCTCAGTTGAAGTACAGTGCAGGGCCCACGATGCCGCTCACTGCGCATGTTCAAATAAAGGAGTCAACTATAGTTCCTGTTTGTAAACCAGGCAAGGACCCAAGTGATACTAGTAGCTACAGACCCCTAGCACTAACGTTCAATGTGGGTAAAACAACGGAGAAAATGATTAATGAGAGGTTGAATTATTTTTTTTAGAAACAAAGGAGCTGTTAAAACCATATCAAAGTGGATACAGAAAGGGAAGGAGCACCATAGAGCCAGCATTATATTTAGAGGATGAGATAAGGAAAGCACAAATTAACATGGAAAGTCTTATATCTGTATTTTTTGTTTTAGAAAAAGCATATGATATGATGTGGAATGAGGGGTTGTTGATCAAACTTTGGAGGCTGGGGATAAGAGGAAGGATGGGTCAGTGGTTCAGGAACTTCCTAACAGAGAAGAAGAACTCAGTGAGAGTTGGGAGGGAACATCTCTGTGTGGAGTTTGCACGTTCTCCCCGTGCATGCGTGGGTTTTCTCCGGGTACTCCGGTTTCCTCCCACATTCCAAAAACATGCTAGGTTAATTAGCGACTCCAAATTGTCCATAGGTATGAATGTGAGTGTGAATGGTTGTTTGTCTATATGTGCCCTGTGATTGGTTGGCGACCAGTCCAGGGTGTACCCTGCCTCTCGCCCAAAGACAGCTGGGATAGGCTCCAGCACCCCCGCGACCCTCGTGAGGAAAAGCGGTAGAGAATGAATGAATGAATGAAAGAAAAACTGGAAAAATAAATAGCTTATAGAAGATTTAGATTCTGTTCCACACTCCTGTTCAAAAGGTGGCGGTAATGCACACCAAAAGCTGTTTGCCAACCGCCAAATAAACAGGAAAGAAGAAGAAGGCCCAGGTGGAAGGCAAATATTCACACACTGCTTCTTACTTCAACAACTTATTCACAACTCCTCCATCGTGTTGTGTAGTCAAAGTATCCCTTAACGTGCAAACTGTTGTCATCTGCTACCTGTTAGCACTCAGAAGGGACCAAAGACTAGTGAATAGCGCTAAGCTAGCATGCTAAAAAAATGCTTCTTCTACCGACATGGTAGCTGCAAGTTGGATTATTTTCTTCTTACACTGAATACTCTACCACACAGTATTACTTACACTGAATAATGTACACTTCCTCACAGTATTACTTGTATACTGTACACTACCACACAGTATTACTTACACTCAATACGCTACCACACAGTATAACTTACAGTGTATATACACTGCCACACCGTGTTAGTACTTACAGTGTACACAGTATTAATATATTATTCTGAGAGCAAAGTGGTAATATTAGGAGAATAAAGATGTACAAGTATGAGAATAAAGAGTTACTATGAGTTGTGAGAGGGAAAATAGAGCATAGTTCTTCAGGAAGGAAGGCAAGCTTTTATTTAAAACGTGGCAGCAAAACACAAACAGATTAGCATGTCCCCGCCCCCTCCACATGTCCAAGGCCAAAGGTCACCTAAGTCCCGCCCTTTTCATAGCGTCTTAGACAATGCCTGTTACAACAAGTTATGAGTTTTTTCCTCATAAATGTAAATATGACGTGTTTTTTTTCTCACACATTTACTACTTTATTCTCATAAATTTATGGCTTATTTTCTTAAATGTATAGCTTGACTCTTGTACATTGAAGACATTTCTTGTGAATTTTCTAATTTATTCTTGTAAAGTGTTACCTTTTTTCCATTTTTAAAATTTCTCATATTACAATTTTTTTCTGTAAATTCATGACTTGATTCTCGTAAGAGTCACGACGTTCTTCGTCTAATATTACAACTTTTTCTCGTACTATTATGACTTTATTCTGGTAAGTGTAAGACTTTGTTCTGGTAATATTACAACTTTATTCTGGTAAATGTATGACTTTATTGTGGAATGTGGCCCTAATACTGGGTGGTAGTACAGCATGTAGTGTCGTGTAGAATAGTTATTCCTGGAGAGAGAAGCTGATGTTTCCAGTGGGACTTATTAGACAGTGACACAAGACAACTAGCCACTTTAGATACGGGACGTACTGTGCTTGCTGATGTTTTCGCTACTTAGTCCAACATGAGAGCTTTCATGCCGAGCACCAATGTTTGTGCCCACATTTATCAGTTGTAGCATGTATTGGAGGAGGAAGAGTCCTCCGAGAAAGAAGAGACCTCCGAGACATCACATGAGTCGAGGCTTAAGGACGTGCTCGCGGAGCTTCGTGGTTGATGGAGGTTGAGTTTGGAGACCAGCGGTTTGCCGACTGTAATGGCTCGCCTTTCCTCTACTTCCTCCTCCATGTTGGAGTAAATATAATGGAGACATAGGCAGAACGTCAGCTCCTTCTGTAAGACATTACAGTCCGTCTCTGTTGACATGATGGCCTCTCGACTATGAACAATGGGTCTCACTGGACCAAGGCCTGACCTTCAGCCTCTGCAGGTTTCCAATGCGCGTGTAGAGACTGGGGAGTTCTGGTGAGGGGAGATCTTCCTTGATTAATAACAAACTGCCGGCTTCAAGCAGGCTTTCCTGGTTGCTCTTCTTCAGGTCGATGTCCACCTCCTGCCATTAGAGGACAAAATGCCGTCTTTTTTCCACAGAATTGACGGCATAAGATGTAGAAGAAGCACAGTGTGTGCTCATACTGTACCTCAGGGAAGTCAATCAGTTGAGCGGAGCATGAATGTATTTCTTTGGGCTTGTCCAGTACGTGCGTGTAGATGACCATGATGTTGGAGAACTCAGCAGCAAACCTATCAGGCACATTACCGTTTAACCTGACCGATTAAGAATCCAGTGTGAAAGTCACAGGACCTCAGAGCTCTGAGCGTGTGAAGAACAAGCTGTTTTCCGATAAGCCCATGAAGAGGTTGGAATAGAAAGAGGAAGATGGCAGCACAGGAGCCATGGGCATTTGGAGCGGCGTGTGGAGAGTTTGATACGCACCCTAGCTGGACCTTCACACCGCAGTCAAAGTGGATGAAACGACTCTCAGGGAGTACTGGAAAGGACACAAACCCACATGAAACATGGCCCACTGAGCTAAGACTGTAGTCAGTACCATGAGCGACGGCCCACTGGAGGTTCCGAGCTGAATGGGCTGCAGAACAGTCCCGCGTCCGAATGGGGTCAGTGAGGGATCGTGGCTCAGACAGATTACTGCGGAGCTCCAGAGCCTGCCTCCCTCGGGTGATTTCAAAGCGGCCCATGTCTGGTGAGAGCGTGACAAAAGTGATGGATTATTATGGGATGGTTACTTCGGTTCTGTATTCTGAAGCGATTGTCCGGAAGATTCTCCACCCGTTCCATCCTGCCTGCACACGCTTCTTCACCTCCTTTTCACAATCTCCATTGTTCTGGAATCTTGACCACAAGTACTTAAAATTCTCCACTTTCTGTATCTCTTCTCCCTGTAACCTCACTCTTCCACTTGGGTCCCTCTCATTCACACACATATACTCCATCTTGCTGCGATAATCTTCATTCCTCTCCTTTCCAGGGCAAACCTCCAGTCTTCTAGCATCTCCTCCACCTGTTCCCTACTCTCACTACAAATCCCAATGTCATCTGCAAACATCATAGTCCATGGAGATTCTTGTCTAAGATCATCTGTCAGCCTGTCCATCACCATAGCAAACAAGAAGGGGCTCAGACCTGATCAAGTCTTTCCTCATTGTCTCTGAAGCTCCCTATGTCGGTCATGCCATCCTGGATCAAATAAATACTATGCGGTGTGATCAAGTTTTCCAGAGATTTAGATATCCAATGCTTATTATTTGGATGTCCTAAAAATTCATTTCTGGGGAATGATCAAACATATGCACAAACAGTCTCAGTCAGTTCAACCAAATCCACACAGGCATCTTTAAAAACGTCCTAGTCCATACAGTTCTAACAGTCCTGGAGACACTGAATGGAATCCTCTGACCAAACCGGAACCAGTCTTCGCTCCGGGTTGTTCCTCTTCAGGACTGGTTTGTGTGATGGAACTAAATAAACCACATTATGGTCTGACATGCCGAGTGGAGCTCTGCAGAGAGATTTTTGAGCTCCCTTGATCCAAAGGTAAGGTCCAGACATTTCGCCAGGCGTGACCCTAAGACTTCCCCGTTTTACACATGTTAAAATCACTCATAATAAAGTTTGGTGCGTCAAGCATGATGCTTTGTAGCTGCTGCACGGTGTTAGCCATAGCCCGGGTTGCCTTGGCAACACCCACCTTCGAGTGAATATAAACTAGTGTCACAAACAACTGTGGGAATTCCCTCGATAAATAAAATAGACGTACGGACACAGACAGTAATTTAAAGTCACTTGAGCACACTTCCCTGACAATCACACCACTTTTTGTTAACGTAAAGGCACAAGCCTCCACCAAGTGACTTGACGGTCACCACGTAGTCGAGACGACATGGAGCTCCAAAGTCCTCGACTTCCAAGTCGGACTGGAGATCCAAGTTCTTAAGCCACGTTTCAGTCAGAGCAAAAAGGCAAGCACCTCCGGTTCTGTTATTATGGAGAGACTGTACCTTGGTGCCGCTGTCTCTTTAGCCATTACCGCACGCCACCACATTTTCCTTTGAAAAACTATCAAAAAATGTGCAGATAAACATTGTTTAGAGATAAGGACTACTGCACAGAACGCACTGCACAAGTGCTGCTGCCTGTCGCCATTACCAGCGCCACCCTCACCACATCTCCAGCCTTCCATTGTGTAAACCAAGATCGGCCAGACTATTAAAAGAATCGTATTGGAAGCCAAAACGTGTAGATCAAAACACACCTGCTATGAATGCATTTTGAAAAAGGAGGTCTTCCAGGTCCTGAAGCACAATCACACTACCACCACCATATTTTACTGCTGTAGCCAGATGGAGAGCCAGTAGTATTCATTGTTCAATCTGTGAGATTCCACACTTCCTTATAAACTTGTCTTCATGCTGTAAGCCCACTGTGGGGCCTTCTACAGATATGGGTGCCTGAGCACGTATGAATCAATTGACTTGTCATCGCTGGCTGACTTTTGGACATACCTTCCGCTACCCTGTCCAGCATGACCGTGACCTTCTCGCCATCACACACACGGCGCTTGAGGAAGCTTATGAAGATGCCGTTGGACACGTCTTCCCTCTTCACCTCGTAAGCTTCTGCATCAACACACCTAAACACAAACGTTTACTCATGCATTCATGTCTTCAGCGCCTGGAGGCACGGTAGATAGTAGAAGAGCTGCAGCTTACGTGGCGTAGCCAAACACGATGTTGGCCGTCACCTTCACCTCTCCAGGCTGGACCACCACTCCATCGTTTGGGTTTCTGAAGGGGACAAAAACACTTGAAGCACAAACATACAGAATACAGTGGTAAGCAAACGTTTGGACACAGCACCAAGCACAGCCTAGCATAGCACCAAGCACCACCCTAGTTTAGCGCCAAGCACCAGCCTAGCACAGAGGTTCTGTTTTATCTGTTTCTTTGTGTTCAAAATAACATCTGAATGGATTTGGATGAAATGTTCAGGAACTGTCAGAGATGGGATATGGAATAACTGATTACATTTTGGCGATGATCCAAAAATGTTTCCCCCAAATTTTATTACATTTTTCTAAAACCGTTACCTGCTACCGATTCAAGGCATACCAACATCAAACTGTTGAACATGTTCAAGACATTCAGGCTACCTATATTTATACTGAAAATTCACACTTTCCCCTAAAACTGCTGATGTACTACAACTTCCATCAACTCTTTCAACAGGACATTCATTTTATTAGCTGGTTAGCCCAAAAATTCCAACATTTTTTCTTCCAGAATCTAAGGAGTTCCACATTTCTCAACCCTTCCAAAGTCAAAATTCTCGCCTCATTTGGGACATTTGGCCTTCCCGGTTGCTACTATGGTAAGTGTTTGCATATTAACGTTAGTATGTTAGGCTTGCTAGTAAATGCATAAACACAGAGCGCAATCATGCTAGGAGTTAGCAAGCTAAGATTATTTTGACATTAGTGTAGTAGCAATTGTATACATTTCCATAGCTACAAACTTATATAAATACTCACCTCTTATGCTTTAGCATTAGCATAGAATCATTTCTAGGCATTTTCATAGCTAGACACATTTTAGCATGTTAACATTGCCAGTATGCTAACATGGGCATAATAGCTTTTTTTAACCATTTTCATAGCTAGACACTTACATTAACACTTGGAACTATTATGCTAGGTGTTAGCATGCTAACATCAAAATTAACATTTCGAGCATGGTTTTATGTTGAACAATCATCAATTGAGGTGTTCAAATCAACGCCATGACTGGGGTGCCCACATTCCTGCATTTTGTTTTTATGTGTGTTCATCCGAGAAACCTTGTTTCGATTATACTACTAATACTACTTTGTCTATCAGTTATCACAATGAAATAACAGAGCCAAAACCCCACTGATTTACACAAGAAAATGATGGAAATTACCAGGGGTGGCCAAACTTTAGCATAGGACCGTAAAAGAAGGAGGAAGTCAAAGGAAACCTTTTGCGGCACATGTCCAGCAGGAAGACATTGAGTCCCGTCTCTTTCTCCTGCATCCTAGTAAGAATATTTTGCACGCACAAGCAGTGCTCTGACGTGTAGGAGGCTGGTGCATCAATGGGAACCATAAAACTGTTGCCATAGTTCTCATAGCCGTGGCCGGCAAAGTACAGCAAGCCTGCACAAGGAGAAAAACCAAGGGCATTTTTGGTAGAGGACTTGTTTGGAAGTCGATGCTTTCATGCCAAACCGTAAACTCCTTTGCCAAGGAGCAGAAGGAACTCGGTGACGGCGCTGTGCATCTCCTGCCAATTGAGGTCCAGCAGAGAAACCACCTTGAAGTCCATTTGTCTGAGCAGGTTGCTTAACTGGTGGACATCCGCCATGGGAGCACACAGCTCATTGAGGTGCCGGTAGTTCAGGTTGCCCATCAGGAGAGCCACCTTGTCTGTTGCTGTGGACGTGACACATGAGAAAAGTCACCTTGTCCTCAGATGATCACGGCAACAAGGAATCACTGCAGAACATACAGCAGGTCTACACTGACAGGCTGGTAAAGATACACTCCTCGTCCAAATGTTGACGGACATTTAGCACTGTTGGACCTAAACCACCTTCACATGCAAAAAGAAGAAATGGCAGTGAGACAAATAAACCCAGCCATCCATTTTCCTCCATTTATCTGGGTCCCGATCTGGATGGATGGATGGATGAGAGATGGATGGGTGGATGACGGATGGATGGACAAAACATTTGATTACAAAGGAGCATTGAAGTGAAATAGGCTCTTCATCAGTTTATCAAAAGTTTAAGATGCTTTTCCACTTTTCTGACCTATAAATGTCGCTACAATGTAGTATTCTGGTGTTAAAGTTTCAGATAATGAGGTTTGTACATTTGGAAGTGAGCCCTGAAAGAAGTTGGGGATGGCTCAAAACACTCGCTTTCAGAGGGCATGGTAGAACTGTTCCTTTGTGATGTCACAGAGGAGCGGGCTTTCTTATATGGGCGTGGCTGTAGGCCAAATCTGCCCTCCCCCAAGCTCTGCTTCTCTGGTTACGAGGCAAACTCAGGCAGAAGTTATTGGAGTGAGAGAAAAATATTTTCATCTGTCAACGGCATTTCACATAGGACTGTTTTTGTGAACATGAACGTGAAATATCCGCCAAACTCTTGCTGGGAAAGGTGCATTAATGTCGGACACGCTGTGCGTCCACACGGCACCCTCATGTCCGGCTTCTGAGCTCCACCGCACCAGCAGTGTCCCTGACAAAGTGTGTACTTAAGAAGTACTTTGGTGTGCCCAATCATTGTGGAGTGGGCGGGCCTGGAGGTGGGCCGTGGGTGGAATAAATTAAAACAGTCCCTTTTGGCGGGACGCACAAATCCAAGGAAATCCAGCTGGAATAGGGGTAGATTGTGAAAGATCTAGAAAGCTTCATGTGCTGGTTATTGTGTTTAGCTCCACAACTCAATACAAAGGGCCAACATGAGCATAGCAGGTCCCCTTTAAGACCACAGATCAAAAAAACAAAATGGAAATGAAATCTTGAAAGAAATTAGGTGATAAATGGTTCCACCAGTTTTTTTTTCAGAAATTCTTTTGCTCGTAAATGTATGTCTTTTTTCTCAGAAATGGATGACTTTTATTCCCTAAATGTACAGCTTCTGTTATCGTCAAAGTACAGCTTTTTACTCCGACTTTTATTCTTGTAAAAAAAAACTATTTTTCTCAGAAATGTGTCAGAAATTTAAGAATTTTTTGCTCATAAATATACAACACTTTCTCATAAATGTCTGACTTTTATTCTTGTAAATGTTTTATTGCCATAAATGTTGAAGGTTTTTTCTTGTAAATGTATGATTTTTTCAAAAAATTGTACAACTTTTTTTCTTTGTAAATTTCTTCTAAAAAACTTCTATTCCCGTAAATGTACAACTATTTTCTCGTAAGTTTATGTTTTTTTTCCAAGTACATATACAAATTTATTCTCGTAAGTTTTTTGTAGTTTTTCTTGCAGATTTTAAAGTTTTTTTCTCAGTCATGTCAGACTTTTTCTCCAGAAACGTAAGGCTTCTTTTCTGAGAAATTATAACTTTTATTCTCTTAAATATATGGCTTTTTTTCCAGTATGACTTTTTCTCATAAATGTACTTTTTTGGGATCAGGGCCGTCAAGGGAGAAGAAAACTTTCTTCCACCTCTCAATGTCCCATGTTTGGTGCTCTCCTGCTCATTCCAGACCTTGAAGGAGACCAGGCCTTTGAAGATGTTTTTCGTTCTTGAATCGGAATGGTCCCGTGTCTTGACAGATAGCCAGTGGGATCATGTCTTGACGTTTTAGTTCCATGAGCCTCGGGATGTTTTATGAGAAGTGTGAAATGACCATCTTACTGCATCCAAACTCGAGTTGAAAGAGAGAAAGCTTTTGCCTTTGCCATCAAGAGGTGATGACAGTGTGAATGCCTGACCTTTGAGGTTCCTTAAATATAAATAAACTTGACGCTGACACTAAATGCCATCCCCTCTTAAAGGCTGGGCACTTCCACTTTTGATGAACAGCCTATTTGGCTTGATGACCTTCAAGTGTTGCTTGTTGGTGTGTTGATGAGACGTAGCTACCATAGAAAGTGTTGGCTGGTGCTCGTGGTGGAGGACTTCCTGCACTGCTGACGGACCTGTCCACTTGACGGGATTCTGTAAGACATGAAACACACATGCAGTACTCCCACGCTGTTAGCAGGATGAGCACATGGCGTCATCACGAAGAGAGGGAGTGACGTACCTATGCCACGATCAACTTGTACCAACGACACATCTGCGATGGAGGTCGGGCCTGCAAAGAAGGTGACATGAGGTCATGTGTCATGTGATCATGTCAGGTGATGGCAGATGCGAGCTGACCTATCGTGACAGTTGCAGCCTCGCTCCACGCCTGGTGATACAAGTTGAAGACCCGGCACCTGTACTGGCCTCTGTGTGCCGTGGTCACACTGGGGATCTGAAAGTAGCACAGTCACACTCGCTTTGTGTATCTTTCACTTTCCCACAGCCATGTTCCGACCTGCCTCTCGGTCCCGTGGTCATCATCCACAGGACAGCATAGCCGCAGCCACCACATGATGATGACCAGTACGCTATTTACTCTATGCTAATACTATGATGACCACTGCTGCCACGCTCGCCATGACACAGCTGGCTGAGGGCTTCTGGCAAACCCACCATTATTACCAAGAAACTTTTGGTTACTTTTGGGTTAGCACCAAGTGAAAAAGACACTTTACTATGTAGGAAAACAGGCATCGCCTCGGACAGCTAGGACATGGATGCACAACTTCTTCTCTCCGTAATGGATGGCTTTTATTCTGAGGAATTTGAGGCTTTTTTCTTGGAAATTTAGGACTTTATTCTCATAAACAACAGGAACTGGAAACAAATGTGGCTTTGCTAGCAAGTAAACAGCATAACAGTGCATGTGGGAGGGCAGAGAGTTTCTGGCTTGCAGACACGCCAATATAATGAAGTACCATGCCTTTGGAAACCGAGCGTTTTGAGCCATCCCGAAATTCTAAATGCCCACACCTCATGATCTGAAACTTTCATTTAACACCAGAATACAACATTCTAACTAACATTTAAAGGTCAGGGGTCAAGTGGAAAAAGCAACATAGGTCCTCTTTTTGGCTTTTTTCTCGTAAATTTAAAACTCTTCCTGTCTTTTTCAGGTTCTAACTTTAATTTGGATACCACAGACATCACCGACGCCAGCGCACTCTCTGGTCAATTTAATCATAAACATACTCATTGTATACTCATTTCTACATACTCATTGTATTAAGTCATAGGCACCAAAAAAACACAGAAATCTACGACGCTGAGTCTGTGCAGGACAGTACGGCAACTGTATACAAGGCTAGACTGGAGCCAGATGAGTGGCACTTTGCCGCAAGACAGACTGGATCAGGACTGCAGCCACGACGGATCCAGTGTGAGCCCGGGTTAATCTTGTAAATTTAGGGCTTTTTTTCCACACCAATGTACAACTTTTTTTCTTGACAATCTTTGACCTTTTTCGTAAATATGTAACAAATGTACGTCTTGTCCCCAGTGAGGATGATCGGTATAAAAAATGGATGGATGAATGGATGGATGGATGGATGGACGCCTTTTTTCTGGTACATGTAGGAGTTATAGCTGCGTTGTGACCTAGTGGTTAGCGTGCAGGCCACACAGCTAAGAGACCTAAGTTCGATTCCACCCTCGGGCATCTCTGTGTGAAGTTTGCATGTTTTCCCCGTGCATGCATGGGTTTTCTCCGGGTACTCCGGTTTCCTCCCACATTCCAAAAACATGTTTGCTTCTTTGGCGACTACCAATTGTCCATAGGTATGAATGTGAATGGTTGTTTGTCTGTATGTGCCCTGTGATTGGCTGGCCACCAGTCCAGTGTGTACCCTGCCTCTCGCCCGAAGACGCCCACGACTCTTGTGAGGATAAGTGGTAGAAAATGAATGAATGAATGAACGTAGGAGTTATATTGTGTTAAATTTCCTGAGATTTGCAGGTCAGAAAGTAGTACGCATTTATCACTGCGGGAATAGAGCACCCAAACAGGGTGCTAACTGGCTACTTGAGGGCAACTGCTAAATAACTGTGCTGTTTAGGCCAAGAGGACTAAAGCAGACTAGAGAGTGTTTTGGTTGGGTAGGACTTACTAGCAGTTGTTGCGCTTTGTATTGTGGCATGGGAACGGAGTCGTGGTACCACTGGTACTGGGCAGGGGGCTCTGCCAGGGCGTTGCATTCCAGGAGCAGCGCATCACCATCAGACACGGCCTGGGACCGAGGCTGGTAGATGATACGCAGACCGCTGCCCGACCCTGAAAAGAGGGCGCTACCACAGCCTGAAAAGACGAGATTTACTCCACGAGGAAGACTGATCGGTCCAACAGTGCAAGGAACAGATCATCATCCAACACCTTTGTGGAATGGAAAGGCCATTTCACACATGAGAATAATACCTGGATCGGTGCTGACTGGCGGGTGAACCAAGCGCACCCGAGCCCACTGGGAGAAGCAGAAGGTGTCTCCGTGGTTGACCCGACAGATGTACCAACCCTGGTGCTCGGGGCCCAAGGGACACAGAACCAGCTCAGGAGTGCTTCCAGTCGCTTCCAAAATCTTCAACAGAGGAGGAAGCTCTTTGACAAACACATCCTGCAGCACAGCCAGACCAGTACGTCTGCTCTCGTTTAGCTGTGCCTCTTGCACAGAACCCACAGGAGAAGTGGGTACCAGTTGTTACACTTCATTCAGGTGGTGTGAATGCGGGTTCTGTGTAAAAGGCTCCACCACACTAACACTGGGATCTATGTGCGAAAGCACAATCACAATGCTCACCTCCTCTTTGCCTCTGAACCACTGGTAACTAAGACCGGCCGGTCCCGAGGCACTGCATGTCAACGCCACCCTGCTGCCCAGCTCCGCCTGCAGCGACTTGGGATGTGCTGTAACCCGGATCTGCCGTGTTTCTGGGTGTTCTGTGTGGAAAGACCACTCAAATGAGGTCTTGGAGTTGCTTCGTGCAGATACAGTAAGTCTTTGCTGCAGAAGAGACGATTAGAACCCTCACCCGTCGCAGTGAGGAGCTGTACAGCCTCCTGGTGGCCGATCTTCTTCAGGCAGCGGAGCAGGAAGTCCTGGGAGCAGCATCGATCGGCCAGCAGACCTAAGAGGCTGCGTCCCGGGCTTCCTGCAGCAGTCAGCACCTGGAGCGAGCATCTGGTCACGTCCCTTTCACTGCAGGGTAACAAAGGGATGACGTCATGGACAAACGACAAGGAAATCCTTCTGTTACTGTCTTTGGTTCCTTTATCAAGTCCACAGGCTGTGTTTCAACTAACATTTCAACATGGTTTGCCCACCCCTCAGATCACATGACACAATGATCTTTGAATGAGAGTGATTCATTTTGTAGAGTTAGAAAGGTTGAAAATGATGGAATATCGGTCAATAATTAATATCAAAATATGTTATTGTGACAGGCTGCATGGTGAAGAGTGGTTAGCGCGCAGGCCACACAGCTAGGAGACCCGGGTTCGATTCCCAGCTCGAGAATCTCTGTGTGGAGTTTGCATGTTCTCCCCGTGCATGCGTGGCTTTTCTCCGGGTACTCCGCTTTCCTCCCACATTCCAAAAACATGTTAGCTTCATTGCCGACTCTAAATTGTCCATAGCTATGAATGTGAGTGTGAATGGTTGTTTGTATAAGGCTATAAGGCTATAAGGTAACATAAGACAGGCTGAGTATTCATATTGCATATTACTTCTGGTGTTCTTCATCTCCAAAATGAGTGCAAGAGTGGACACAACCTGGTACCGACCAGCCTATGGGCTTACCCCAAGTTACCATAGCGATACAACTGCTACCTTCCACTCAACAGAGCTTGCTAGCCCACTAGACTGGCTGGACAGAATACCCCTTTGTTAGACTTGGGTGTGTGTAAATCAGTGCTGGTTAAACATCAACAATGCCCTGAAAATACTGACAATAATACTGACGTCACAATAACGGTGATATATCGTCACATCCTTAATTCAGACCTGGTGCTACATGACAGGCAGTGGTGGAGCCAGAAATGTTTCATTGGGGTGGCCAAGGTGAGACCATGATTCCACAATTTGAAACCTGAATTAAGAGGCAGCCAGAAGGTGGCCACGCCCCCCGGTCACAGGAAGTTACATCTTTCACAGACACACTATATGTAAATCTGCTAGAAAATATTATGAGGTGGTATATTTGACTACTTTAATGGCCACGTGGGCACTTCCTGTCACGACACGTGCAGTTGCTGGCTTGTAAAGTGGTGAAAATGGCTGTGTTTACAGTATACTATACTGCTGTTTACAGTATAATAACTAGAACCACACTACGTCATCCTGATAGGTAAACTCTAACTTAACTAACACAACTCCATCTTCTTTGTACGTGTTGTACGTCATGTGTCGGCGGTACGTTCAGGGCTCACCTGCAGTGTAATTCGGGCTGCTCAGACACAGCTGTAGCTAGCTCCCTCCATCCACAGCTGGCGTCATCCAACATCTTGGCCAACCTGTCCATCACTTCTTCTCCCAGATTAGCAACAGTGGAGCTACACTCCTCCATCATCCGTATGTCCGCTGGACGGCAAAAGGAAAAACATCACTCAAATTACTCAAAAGGAAGTAGCACCGGTAAAAATGTCACTTTCGCTAAGGGGACTTTCCCCATCAGGTCTTTGTAAAAAAAAAAAAGGAAGTACATCTCCAGGAAGAAGTATGTTTGAAACAGCTGTTGAAAAAGTGTACATTGAAATACGAACATGCTTCGAACACACCACCTTTCCACAACACCGGTATCTTTGTTGATTTATTAAATTGGTGAAAATTTTACCGATTGTGGCGATGTTATTGCGCACCCTCGTGGACGAAGATGTCCCTTTGGTAGAAGAACAACTTAGCTGGGTAAAGTTGACGAGTTAGATTTTTTTTTCTCCTGTGATGTGTGGCCCGTGGCCCGTTTTTGGTCCATAGCTTGTTTTTTAATTGTCCCTCAGCATATACTGTATAAAAGAACATATCATGTCTTTGTTAAGTACTACATTTGGTAATATGTACTTTATTGGTATGCTATATTTCATGTATAACATGCTCTATCTCATAAACAACATGCTATATCTCATGTACAACATACTATATCTCATATACAACATAATATATCTCACATAAAACACGCTATATCACACATATAACATGCTATATCTCACATATAACATACTATATCTATATACTATACATACATCAGACTGCTGAATGCCAAATAAGCCTCTACCTGCCCACACGCACAACCAAAACTAAAAATTATTGTTATTTATTCTAAATTATTTAAATTATTTGTACAAATTACTGTTTACGCTGTACATTATTGTTCATATTTGATGCAATCTATTTATTCTATTACACAGGAGCCAGGCAACGACATTTCGTTGGCAATTTCACTGCTGTGTTATTGTGCAATGACAATAAAGAAAGCCTATGTCTATGTCTATGTCTATGTCTATGTCTATGTCTATGTCTATGTCTATGTCTATGTCTATGTCTACTATATCTCAATTATAACATGTTATATCTCATGTACAACATAATACTGTATATCTCACATATGCAAGGCCTCGGACTGGATGTTACTGCAGATATATATATATATATCACGTATAACATGCTATACATCACATATAACATGCTATATATCATGTATAACATGCTATATCTCACGTATTACATGCTATATCTGACATATAACGTGCTATATCTCATATATTACATGTTCTATCTCTCGTATAACATGCTATACAGTACCTCAAACCAGAATCCAGACTCTCATTGGAAGCTGTAAGAACCATTTATTTCTGCTAGAGAAGGATCTACTAAATATTGATGTCATTTTTCTGTTGGGGTGCCCAAATGTATGCACCTACTTGACTTCTCATCTATCCCTGTGTTGGCCTGCTATATGATATATTTACCTGAAATGGCTGATCCCAACAACCAATTGTTTTTCTTACTTAGGAATTTTTACGATTTGATTTGATCCTCTCTCCAGCTGGATTAAAGCTTCCGGAGCAGGAATCTACTCTTTCAAGGTCTTTTTTTGTTTTGTTGCTCGTCTCCTGTTGTGTCTGAGCGCTGATAAAATGATCAAACACGGCCTTGCACCTGTGATCAGGCTATCTTGGCTAAAGTCTTCCATTGCTACTTGTTGTGTGTTGACAAATGAGCTATCCAATATGCTTCATTCACTTTGCTGGCACACAACTAATGCCATGCTAAATTAGCACTGTGCTTTGTGCCTGTGCTTGGAACAGTAATAGTAATCATAATCATAAACATAACTAGATGATTGCAATATCTTGAGTCATTGCGTGTGAATGCCCGAGCCTGATGGGGGGGGGGGGGGGGGGGGGGGGGGGGGAATAACAAAATTATGTTGGAAGGGTTGGAATTTGTTGACAAATGTGGAAGTAGTTGCTGCATGTCTTTAGCTAATTAGATCAAAGGCATTAAGTATTCTGGAAAAATAGGAATGTCCGGAAAAGTGGGATTTGCTGTGATGTTGAAAATAGCACGAATGTCCTCAATTATTGATAGAATAGTTTGATGTTGGGATGGTTGGAATCTGCTGAAAAATGTGGAAGTCATTGCTGAATGCCTTTGATCTAATTAGATGAAATGCATCTGTAAAAGTGGGAATTTTTATGCTGTGGATAATAGCATGGTGGGCGGCAGGGTAGGAGCAAGAAAATGTCCATGTTGATGTTGGAACAGTTGGAATTTGTTGAGAAATGTGGATGTTGTCTAAATGCCTTTGATCTAATTAGATCTAATTAGGTAAATGAAAAGTGGGCACGCCCTTGGGGGCATTCACACAATAATACCCCACATCCGCAGCATTCCCAGAATAACAGCCTGTCCTGTATGCACACATGGCCGGCATTAGACAGGAACCCCCATGAAATATTATCTCCTAGAAGCTGCCTTGCTGACTCATCACAACTTGAGGTTGCATCTTCTGCTGGCGAGCTGATGACGTGTGCTCTTCCCTTGTAGTAACCCCTAATCACTGCAACGTACACCACGGCCCGTCCATGTTCACATCACCCGCACAGAAAGTCCAATACAGGAAGCGTCTCGCAACTTGCCGTCCCTGGCGTCCTCCAGCGAGGACTGCAAACATGGTGGGAATGTGAAACACATGTGCATGTGTGCATGTATAGATTTTCCTTCCTATAGGACGGGGGGAAGGAATTCCTCCACCAGTTGGAAACATATTTGCGCTCCACACTCATCTCTTCCTGCCTTTTCCTCCATGGACCTTCAAAGCTTGATTCTGTTGCTCATCAAAGCAGCAGCATCTACTGAGACGTCAGGTAGAAGGCCGCACACTAAAGCAACACATGGTACCATTGCATGCATGCTGAAGGATGTTTCATGTTCTGTTTGGGTCAGATCCAAAATAGCACCGACACAGCATAGTTCCTGTCTCTAATCACCGGGTGGACGTCCCAGCACATAGAAACCTAAACATCTCCATATGGATGTATTTCTGGGAGCCCTTGTACAAGCACTCAGCCAGACATCTGGAGGAGGTCGAGAAATGACTTTATCTTCACCAAACTGTGAAGCTCCATGCCATGCAGACATCAGAGAAGATACTACAATATAACTTTGAGCAGAGTTTGACAGGATTGTCTTCATAAAGTCCAAACATACCTGACCGCTGTCATCATGGAAGAATCTCAGCATCTGCAAGCTGCAACTTTCTCCTTTTACCACCAGAGGTCCCTGCTTCCTTTAATATTTCATGTAGCTCTACATACATGTAAAGGTCTCTGTACATAGACAGTATTCTGGACTGAGGATGAATAACGTTACTGATACCAATCCAAACCCACTAAACCCCTCATTTGCCCCAATCCAGTATATTTGGGTCGTATCGGACCGATGGCGATACCAACACATTGTCTTTCCTACTTATTGTGTCCAATAACTTTTACTGCAATATTGTTGGATTGTTTATGTTCTAAATAACTTGAAAAGTTCCGAATTTAGATGACATGTTCAGGGATTGTGGGAAATGGGATATGGAAGAAGTGGTCAAATTTGGGGGATGATCGGGATCACCATCTGGAACCAGCAAGTTTTAAAAAAACATTTTCAGCATTTCGCATAGAACTCCACAATAAATGGTCAGAGCCACGGGCGTCTCTAGGTTCTGAGGATAGGGGGGGCTTAGCCCCCTGGAGATGCACAGGATGTGAATGAATGTAGTAGACATTCAAAAAAAAAAAAAAAAAAAACAAATAACGAACAAGAACCGGGATATAACTTTCCCACTTTTGGACAGATTTAGTAGAGATACTCAATTGTTTTAGGACACCATTAAATTTACAAAAGTACACACAATCTACACTGCTCAAGCTCTGCAACCATTCTGTCCAGCGGACAGTGATCAATTATATAATCATCATTATTATATTATTAATTAGCCTATTATTATTATTACTATCATCATTATTCTTCTTCTGGTTATTACTACTATATACTCCTTGTAGTAGTAGTAGGCTAGTATCAGCCTGCTTATTGGCTTGCTTATTAGCCTGCTTTTGCCCTGGATTTTGTTTTGATCTCCAAAAGCTATGGCACTAGAGTCAGGAGAAAAGCGCCATTATGGAACATGCCATTTTTGTCAATAACTACTCAAGCAATATTTATGTCATTATGAATCCAATTGCTAATGCTGTGTTTACATGGTCAAGAAATCTAAATATGTAGATAAAATAAGCTAATATGTAAATCACAATATGAGGGGAATTGTGGCACTTGGCGGACATCTGTGCTTTTAAAGTTATCACATTTTATGTTCATATTTAATATATTTTAATAATAGGGCCGTTCGGTGTACGAGTGGTTAGCACAGGTGTGGGCAAACTACGGCCCGGGGGCCACATGCGGCCCGCCGAGTGATTGAATACGGCCCGCCTGTTCTTTCCAAAGTATTTCATTAAACCTAACATACAACGTGGCGTCACGGCTTGAGCCTAGGTTTTGATGGTTGATGCGGTCTGCTGTTTCCAAAGTGCTCCTTAAAAGGGACACAGGGATGTATAGACTGCATGACACTTTTACAGATACAATAATTCCAGGTGGGCTGTTACGTGTAAAATATATACTCTGGCCCCCCGTCAAGTTTGTTCAATCAATGCGGCCCACCAGTCAAAAAGTTTGCCCACCCCTGGGTTAGCATCTTGGCCACACAGCCAGGAGATCACCATGAATAAATACATCTTCCTTCAACAACATCTTTGTTTAGAGTTTGCATGTTCCTCCCCCATTTCATAAATATGCATGTTTGCTTCATTGGGCAACTTTCATTTGTCCATAGGTATGAGCGTGTGTTTGTCTAATGGTGCCCTGTGATTGGCTGGTGACACGTCTAGGGTGTACCCCGGCTCTCGTCTTGAATAGGCTGCGGAAGCCACGCCTTTAAAATACCAACCAATCAGCTTGTGATATGCAAATAAAGTACTTTTAAAGGCGCGTTGTTCCCTGAGCGGTGACAGACGTAAAAGTAAGTTCAGGGCACTTTGGACTCTACCGCGCTTTCTTTAATTTATTTTTTTTTAACTTGTCAAAGTGATCGACCAAGGCTATTATTTTCCCCCCATTTTTTTTAAATATTAGGATACCTCACAGGACCAACGTTTTAGTAATATGGGAAAAGAAAATATACGTTTTCTCACTGCTTGGATCATTTTGGGAAAAATCTTGGCTACTTTTTGTTCTGACCCTGAACACACCACCACTAATGTCTATGGTAGGAGCGATACATTTCTATCCCATATTTAAAAATAACATGTGTGTGTATTTTAAGCTTCTGAGTAGACTCCTGCAGGTCTGCATATACATTATGTCTTATACATGCATTGTCATAAGTGAACACATATCATTACAATAATTACATTCCACGCTAATTTAAGATAATTATTGCTTTTGTTGACTTTTTAAAGAACTAGCAGGCAACCTGTAAAGCGTTTTACATAGCGTATTCTGACTTCAGGCTAGGGTTTGGAGAAAATAACTTCCATTTTTGCCACAAAACATGAATGCTAACTTGTATAGGGTCTAGGGACCTAAAGTTTTGGGCCGCATGTAGAGGTTAGCAAAAGCGAGGGCCGTCTAGTGTGTCCCTACAGCGTTTCCGTAGGCTGCGCACGAGCGCTGCGCAGTGTTGTGTGCAAAATCGCGTGTAGACTGGAGGTGGCGCTAAATTTCTCTCCCGACCGTTCTTTTACAATTGACTCATCCAAGGCCCTGTCGACACGGGATTTAAACAATTAAATCAATAAATCAATAATGAAATCAAATTATTCGGGTCCATACACGGATTAGCGGATTGGCGGATAAGTAAATACTTGGATCCAGGCGGGAATAAGAGGATGTCATACACAAGGCACACCTACGTGTGGCGCTGTAAACACACACGCAGACGAAACCACGTGACACACCAAACTCTAGAAGAAGAAAGAACGCATGTTGTCCTCTGGTTTCCTTGGCGACGAATTGGAATTACTTCTAGCTGTCGTTTTGGAGAATAAGGCAAGAAAATATGAGGAGAATGTCAGCTGTCAGAGTCGTGTCCGTCCAAATATTCACATATTATGCTGGCTCGTCGTCAACGGTTACTTCTGGTCACGTGATGGTGACGCCATTGTTTGTGGGGGGGAAAAACAAGATTGCTTGTTTGTGGTACAAATGGTGGAAAGCCAAAAGGGGGCGACAGAGTCTTGTTTTAGGCAACAAGTGGAACATCAGTAATGGAGAATGTGATTGTTTTGCTGTCTTGTGTAAAAACTTGTTTAATTTACTAAGGAGTTCATGACATTTGATTGCATTGTGCGCTGTGTGTGACCTTGGTGCCCATATGACCTCTCACATGTGTGTGTGTGTGGGTGATTGGCAACAGTGAACGACACCACCACCCCTCCCTTCCTGCCCACCACCACTGAATGGATCAGGGACTACACTGACATCGTGTCCAAGTTCTCCCTGCGCACGGCCGACATTCCAGATGACGACATGTGCTACCTGGTGGCCGGCAGGCCCGAAAGCATCCAAGAGTGTGAATTCAACCCTGACGCGCAAACCTTTGTCATCATCCACGGCTGGACGGTACGTCTTCATGTCCTCATTCACAAGTTGACTTCCTGCGGACGCATACATCCAGACCGACCTACCTCTCACTCCGCAGGTGACGGGCATGTTTGAGAGCTGGGTGCCCAAGCTGGTGTCGGCTCTCTACGAGCGTGAGCCCAGCGCCAACGTGATCGTGGTGGACTGGCTGACGCGGGCCAGTCAGCACTACCCCACCTCTGCCGCCTATACCAAGCTCGTGGGCCGAGACGTGGCCAAGTTTATCACCTGGATTCAGGTCAGTGCACCGGTGTCCATGTACACTAGCATAAATATGTATGTAATACATTTGTACAGCATATACACATACATGTATTTATAAGAATAGAAAATACCCTAACTCTAACCCAAGCCTTTATTTACCCACATTTTGCAAGTGGGCAAAAATTGGAGTTAAATCTATTGGACTAATCGGAAGCAGGCAATAATTGGACTTAAATTCTTATGATTAGTCAGAAAATGGCAATAATTGGAGTTAAATTCGTCAGATTAATTGGAAGCAGGCAATAATTGGAGTTAAATTCATCAGATTAATCGGAAGCAGGCAATAATTGGAGTTAAATTCATCAGATTAATCGGAAGCAGGCAATAATTGGAGTTAAATTCGTCAGATAAATCGGAAGCAGGCAACAATTGGAGTTAAATTCTTCTGATTAATCGGAAGCAGGCAACAATTGGAGTTAAATTCTTCTGATTAATCGGAAGCAGGCAACAATTGGAGTTAAATTCTTCTGATTAATCGGAAGCAGGCAATAATTGGAGTTAAACATGTTGGAATAATCGGAAGCAGGCAATAATTGGAGATGAATTTGTCTGATTAATTGCAAAACGGCAATAATTGGAATTACATTTGTTGTAATAATTGGAAGCAGGCAATATTTGGAGTTACATTTGTTGTAATAATTGGAAGCAGGCAATAATTGGAGTTACATTGGTTGCAATAATTGGAAGCAGGCAATATTTGGAGTTACATTTGTTGTACTATTTGGAGGCAGGCAATAATTGGATATACATTTGTCTGATTAATTGCAAAATGGCAATAATTTGAATTACATTTGTTGTAATAATCAGAAGCAGGCAATACTTGGAGTTACATTTGTTGTAATAATTGGAAGGCAGCAATAATTGGAGTTACATTTGTTGTAATAATCAGAAGCCGGCAATAATTGGAAATAAATTTGTCTGATTAATTGCAAAATAGCAATAATTGGAATTACATTTGTTGTGACAACTGGAAGCAAGCAATAATTGGAGTTACATTTGTTGTAATAATCAAAAGCAGGCAATAATTGGAGTTACATTTGTTGTAATAATCGGGAGCAGGCAATAATTGGAGATAAACTTGTCTGATTAATTACAAAATAGCAATAATTGGAATTACATTTGTTAGAATAGGTATAGTTGCTGGATGCTGACCATTCCTCATCCTTCACATGCAGCTACCACCATCTTGGTGGTCTCCTATATCCACAGCTGTTATTGGCAATGTTATTTACTTTTGTAGTCTACATATCTGGCGACTATTGGAGACTTAGTGGTAAATTGAATAAGTGTCCATAGCAACACGGTACATTTCATATTATTCTTATTATTCTGTGTAAGTTCTGTTTTTGGTTTTCCCCTAAAATGAGACTAACGAGAGCACACACACCTGCTAAAGCTAAAGTTTTCTTCGCTGTGTACGTTCCAACCTGTGCATTGTGAGTGTAGTCCAGTATGGATACTCTCTACCGTACTGTCCAAGTTCCACCCGGTCAAGTACTAGAACTCAGAAGTGTTCCAGCATGTGAAGGATATTCCTTCTTTGTGGCGTGTCTGCAGAAAGAGCTGCCGCTGCCTTGGGAGAAGATCCATCTGCTGGGTTACAGTCTGGGGGCACATGTGGCCGGAATTGCCGGAGACCTCACCGGCCACAAGATCAGCAGAATCACGGGTAACGGCAACGCATTCAATCCCAGCCATTCTTCAAAATACAACCCATTCAGTGGCGGCCATTTTAGGCCATTTGAACACAGAATATTGTGTTCTAGGGTTATATAAACATAGAACCTACCAAAACAATGATGAGACTCTCATCGCTACCTTTTTGTGTTCCAAGCATGGGGGATCGATGGTGTCAGGTTATTGAACATTTGTATCTTGTCAGGACTGGATCCCGCTGGTCCCACCTTCGAGCACGCAGAGGACCAGGACACCCTGTCCAGAGACGACGCCCAGTTTGTGGACGTCCTGCACACCAACACCCGAGGCTCACCGGGCCGCAGCATTGGCATCCAGAAGGCGGTGGGACACATCGACATTTACCCCAACGGGGGTACCTTCCAGCCGGGCTGCAACATTCAGAACACCCTGATGGGCATCGCACTGGAAGGCATCAAGGGCCTACAAAGTATGTACCCATAATTCCATAATACTTAAAAAATGTTTTATGTGTGAGGCAAAGTATCGTGTTTTAAAGCCAGCACGTCGGCCATCTTTGTGGAATATGTTGCTGCTGTACCGCTTATCCTCTATAGGGTCAATCATATATAATAATTAGGGCTGTCAAAGTCAACACGTTAATGGCGCGTTAACAGACGTTTCCTTTAACGGCGGTACTTTTTGAGGTGCAATGAACGTGCGCTCCTCCTCTTTGATCCTCAGCCCCCACCGTAGTTTGGTTGAAGCACGGTATCTTTGTAGCCACAAGCTGGAACAAATATTGATGGGAAATGGAGAAAGAAAAGAGTATTTAGATTAGTAAAGTTAGCTTCAAAGCCTTGGCAGGTGGCTCTTGTAGGGCGCTGGTGGAAGAGGCACACCAGGATGAGGAAACTGGCTAGAGTCCACTGGACAGGAGCGAGAGAGCTGCCAGCAAGGTTGTGACGTGCGGGAACGTCAGGTAGAGTGCCAAAGAACCAGCGACTCCCAGCTGCCTCCAATCAGCCTAAGTAGCGGAGCGGTCTGATGGGGAACAGGTGCGTCCAGCTGTCCCGGCTCCAGGCAGGCGATAGACTAGAGAGAGATAGCGAGCGCCACAAGAGGCAACAGGTGATCGTCATAATAATGATTAATTTCTATGTATTTCAATGTGCTTTAAAAGAGAAATGATATGACATTAGGTTTGCAATTTGGATGAAATGTTTTATGACTATTGCCCTATGTTTTAGGTATTTTCATTTGTACATTTCATGAAGGAAAGGTGCATTGAGGCAATGCTTTAATAATAATCCTTTCTGACTGTTCCTAAATAGGCTTTTTACTCACAAACATTTTAAATTTAAAACCAGTATCATAAATAAACAAATCTTATTTTGAGCTGACACAAATAAACAAGAACATGTTTGTGTCAGTGTGAGAGGTCTCACTCGCTCACATTTTGGATTTGCTGAACATTGACTAATGGCCCGTAGTTCCTTTTTTTTATCCTTTTACATAAAATTGGATGTAATTATCGTTGTAGTTGCACATCGAATCATGTACCACAAAGAGATTTACCCTACTTTTTACCCTATTAAATCTACTCTACCCTAACCTACTTATTATACATAAAAACTTATTTATATCTGCGATTAAATGCGATTAAATCTGAGTTAACTGTGGACATGGAAATGTGATTAATCACGATCAATAATCGCTATCATAAATAAATCAAAACAGCCTGAATAATAATAATAATACATGTCCTCATTCCATTCTTTAAAAAAAAACATGGCAAAATGTGGAATTACAGCATGTCGGCCATCTTTGTGGCATTAGCCGCTAAGCTAGCAGAGTGAACTCTGATGTTTTGTCTTGGTGGAGGTATGTGTTCAACTGAATTTTCTTTTTAATGAATATTATCATTTCATAACTCTTGTCTGAGACAAAGTATTGCGTATCCCGTATGTCGGCCATCTTTGTGGAATAGGAAAGAAATAGAATAGAAAAGCTGGCAAGCCTTAGGTAGCGAAGCTAGGAGGAAGCAGCGTATGTAAACATGGGCTATATGTGCAGACATGGACCAACTGGTGAAGTGTTCCCACGAGCGCTCCATCCACCTGTTCATCGACTCGCTGCTGAACACGGAGCAGCAGAGCGTGGCCTTCCGCTGCAACTCCAAGGAGGCCTTCAACAAGGGCCTGTGCCTCAGCTGCCGCAAGAACCGCTGCAACAAGATCGGCTACAACATCAACAGGGTGCGCACCACGCGCAGCGCCAAGATGTACCTGAAGACTCGGGAGATGATGCCGTACAAAGGTAAACAACTACTGCATGCTGAGGACGCCATCATTGTCTCTAGCACTTTGAAGGTGTGCTACCTCCAAAAATGCTATTTTAATGAATAATTGTAAACATCTGTAACGTTGGCCACGCCCACTGGGTGGTTTGAATACATTCTGCCCCTGCATGCAGCAGCAAGTCAAAGCAAACGACATGTGTGCAAACGGGAATGGCACACAGGCGCTGTGTATGAAATATAATATGGAATGTTGGATGTGTGCAACAGTCACAGCAACAGGAGGTCACATGACAGGACATTTTGGGGGATTTTGGAGTGGACGGCAGTGTTTGATGTTTGTGTACGTGCTCCGTAGTTTTCCACTACCAAGTCAAGATGCATCTGTTCAGCAAGGACAGCCTGAGCTTCACTGAGCAGCCCATCAAAGTGTCCTTGTACGGCACCCACGGAGAGAAGGAGGACATCCCTCGAGTCCTGTAAGTACCTCATTATCCATCACACCCGGATGGGGCCCATGGTGGGGCCAAACTGGGAAACCTGACAAACAACATTTGTTAATAACTACATATCGTGTAAATGGTTATCAAGTTTGGAACAATGGGTCATTCTTTTATTCAAAAAATATTATCGTTCCAATTTATACACTTTTTTCATCAGCAATGCTCGTAATGACAAATTCCACTTTATATCACGGTCCTTGAACGCCCCATGTTTGTCCCAGGCTGCACAGATCGACCGTGCTGTATTTCTTTCACCTCATATTTACTCCCAAATGCTGGTACCATGTAATTACTATGTAATACCATGTCATCAAGGTAAAATGAATATGTTTGTGTAAAAGAAGACAGAGGTTGTGTGCACAACGCCTACTCATGCACACCCCTGTCATTTTTAACAGGCCCGTCATGAACGGCAACACCTCCTTGTCCTTCCTCATCACCACCGATGTGGACATGGGCGACCTGATGATGGTCAAGCTGCGCTGGGAGAAGGACGCCATCATCAGCTGGTCGGACTGGTGGGGCAGTAGCAAATTCCACGTTCGCAAACTACGTGTCAAGTCCGGGGAGACCCAGTCCAAGTATGCCTCCCTCGCTCCGTCCATCGGCATTTCACCATACGACTCATGCTTGATGTTTTCTTTTAGGATCATCTTCCGTGCCAAGGAAGGCGACTTCACTGAGCTGCTGAGAGGTGGAGAAGCTGCCGTGTTTGTCAAGTTCAAAGAAGACAACATGAGCCGCAAAGAAAAACTGTAAGTTCACAAAGAAAATCACAATAAGGATACTTTAGATTGGACAGTTGACAAGTGACCACATTACTATGCTATGCTATACTATACAATACAGTTAATTCATCAGTAACTACTCTATATGTATGTGCCTCAGCCATGAGTTCCCTCAGTAACAACTCTAAATGTAAGAGTCCCAGTCATTAATTCTACTCTAAATGTATGTACCAAAGTCATTAGTTCCTCAGTAACAACTCTAAAGGCAAATGTCCCAGTCAATGGATCATCAGTAACTACTCTAAATACATGTACCCAAGTCATTCGTTCCTCAGTAACTAATCTGAATGTACATGCCTCAGTCAATAGTTCATCAGTAACTACTCTAAATGTACATGCCCCAGCCATTAGTTCCTCAGTAACTACTCTATATGTATGTGCCTCAGTCATTAGTTCCCTCAGTAACAACTCTAAATGTAAGAGTCCCAGTCATTAATTCTGCTCTAAATGTATGTACCAAAGTCATTAGTTCCTCAGTGACAACTCTAAATGCAAATGTCCCAGTCAATGGTTCATCAGTAACTACTCTAAATATATGCACCCCAGTCAATTAGTTCCTCAGTAACTAATCTGAATGTACATGCCTCAGTCAATAGTTCATCAGTAGTTACTCTAAATGTACATGCCCCAGCCATTAGTTCTCCAGTAACTACTCTAAATGTATGTACCAAAGTCATTCGTTCCTCAGTAACAACTCTAAATGTAAGCGTCCCAGTCATTAATTCTACTCTAAATGTATGTACCAAAGTCATTAGTTCCTCAGTAACAACTCTAAATGTAAGCGTCCCAGTCATTAATTCTACTCTAAATGTATGTACCAAAGTCATTAGTTCCTCAGTAACTACTCAAAATGTAAGTGCCTTAGTCATTAGTTCCCCAGTAACTACTCTACCTATTTATTCATCATTAGTTAATCAGTAACTACTCTAAATGTATGTGCCTTAGACATCAGTTCCTCGTTAACTACACTAAATGTATATGCCTTAGTCATCACTTCCTCAGTAACTATTCTAAATCAAAATCAAAGCCCACGCGTTGTGTTATTCATGGTATATAATCAATAGAAAGCTTCAAAATAATCCCAAAAGTCACATGATCAGTGCCATCGCCCCGGCCAACGGTTAATAACCATGATAATGTCCAGCGTGCCCAAGAGGAAGTCTTCCAGGACACTAAGTCCTGAAAGTTCTTTCTATCAGGGCAGTATGAGTGCAGGCATCTTTTCTAAACCTCATCTTCTTCTCTGCTTTTGCAGGATGCACAAGATGAAAACGCAGGGTAGTCTCTTTGATCAGAACAACGCCTGATGTCCTTGGAGACACGCCCCAAGCCCTCCCATCACCAATCAGCCCGCCCGTCATGCACTACCAAAGGAGGACTTTAGCGATGCATAGCCACACCAACACTGCCTTTCACCTTTGACCTCTGCTGCTGACAACAAACCAACAAAAGTTTGCAATCTTTGTTTTTGTAATCCATATAGTAATTATGGCCTATATGACCTTTGGATTCTTTTGATCCAGGGTGACAGGCATCACCTTCTTTTTTGTAGCGTTTTGTCCCTTTTTGATTAAACAAGTGCCACCCATAGACACAGACTCAGCCACGACCCGCCACTCACAGGCACAGACCCTGCCACCCATAGACACAGACCCTGCCACCCATAGACCCGTAGACCCATAGACACAGATCCAGCAGCCACTACCCACCACCCACAGACACCGATCCAGCCACTACCCACAGACACAGACCCAGCTGCTACCCACCAGACACAGACCCAGCCACTACCTGCCACCCATAGACACAGACCCAGCCACTCCCCGCCACCCATAGACTCAGACCCAGCCACTCCCCGCCACCCATAGACACAGACCTAGCCACTACCGGCCACCCATGACTCACAGACCCAATCACTACCTACCACCCATGGACACAGACCCAATCATTACCTACCACCCATGGACACAGGCCAAACCACTACCCTCCACCCATACACACAGACCCAATCCCTACCCGCCAACCATGGACACAGACCCAGTCCCTACCCGCCAACCATGGACACAGACCCAATGCCTACCTACCACCCATAGACACAAACCCAATCACTACCTACCACCCATAGACACAAACCCAATTACTACCAGCCACCCATGGACACAGACCCAACCACTACCCTCCACCCATACACACAGACCCAATCAGTACCTGCCACCCATAGACACAGACCCAACCACTACCCGCCAACCATGGACACAGACCCAATCCCTACCTACCACCCATAGACACAAACCCAATCACTACCTACCACCCGTAGACACAAACCCAATTACTACCGGACAACCATGGACACAGACCCAACCACTACCCTCCACCCATACACACAGACCCAATCAGTACCTGCCACCTATAGACACAGATCCAACCACTACCTTCCATCCACGGACCCAGACCCAATCACTACCCTCCACCCATGGACACAGACCCAATCACTACCCTCCACCCATAGACACAGACCCAGCCACTACCTGCCACCCATAGACACAGACCCAGTCACTACCTGCCACCCATGGACATGGACCAAAGAAGAATTGAGTGTCTGCTGAGAATCACATTGTGCTGTAAATAAGCATAGTTGGTTTTGAAAGAAAAGTCAGTGTTATATATTTTGGATTATGAATTATGTTTTTGTCCTGAAGCCTTGACTGCGTTTGTGTCACAGGTCACTTTAAAACGCTTTCTTCTGCGCCCCTGCAGACTTTGAGAAATGTTACGCTGATGCAGCCTTGCAGGGACGCACTGAATCCCTCGTTAGCTTAGCGCAGCCTCGCACGCGTCTTGCAAGATGGCTGCAAATATGACATCATATGCAAAGTGGGATGCACTGGCCCACACTAGCCAGGATACATCTCTAAAATATGCCATATTGTATTTATTGAATGTACATTTATATATTTGTATATTAAGCTGTAATATATACATAATTGAAAGGCGTTTTGTGATTCTATGTCATGCACAAGCTGCAGGATCCAATTGGATGCCAGCTGCTGAGTGCATTCATGAGCTGATTTGCAGTGCACTGTTTAAAGATGCTTGAATAAATTCTTGAAATGACACTTCCTGTCTGCTTGGATCTTGTTCCGCACCAACATCATATTTTAGGGCGAAATACATACTTTGTACGTCAGCACTGCCAAAATGATACTATGGTACTAACCCTTTTCCAACACATTTGTCAAGCATTCCAACTATGGCTGTCAAATGATTTCACATTTTAATCAAATTATGATTAATCACCATTTGCAAGTATGTGTGAAATATGACCATTTTGTCAACTCTACTTTATGCCATGAAGAGTTACATTCAAAGACACCATGTAATTGAAGTTGAATTCACGTTTGGAGTGTAGATGTATTTTCTGAGATTTCCGAGCATACTTGAATGCATCAAGTTGTACTTCCGCAGTAAGAGTGAGTTAGTGAGTGGTAAGAATATCCACTTTCTCTATTTATTTAGACCACACATAGTAATAAAAATTATTACAGAGCGGCAGATTCTGCAGAGACAATCCACTGTACCTCCCGTCTGCGCATGCATTAATTACGATACAAACTTTAATCGAATTAACGAACAAACTTAGTTATTGCCGTTAAAGTTCTAATTTTGACAGCCAAAGCATTCCAAAGTTCATTTATGATTCAAGATATTAATTTTTTCAATGTAGCATCAATGGGGTACAAGACAGTGCCTGGCTGGGAATCAGAACTCCAACCACTTCTACCTGATGCTTGCCTCTTTAGGAATTAGCTTCCACTCACACACAAACAAACATTTCCTGGGAGCCATTGTGAAATCTTACTATCCCTTTAATGACACTTTTTCTTCTTTGTCACCTTCCTATCACCATGTTTACCTTTAATGTTCATGCTAAGATGACCAGAGCCTGTTCGTTATAAACTCCAGTCAGTCTGGTCTTCCTGTTGTGCTCTTGGTTTTCTGGTCTATATCATGACAGGAGGGCATCTGAGGTAAAGAGGAGGACTGCTGCTGTCCTCAAGAGGCCTCCTTGTGTGTTGGTTTGCCAGTCGGAATGCCAGGCAGCTGTAGAGGTGACCGGCGACACGACGACTTAGTACGCTTTCCTGTCTGAAAATAGCTTGTTGTTTGACCGACCCGTGTGGTTACAACAACTTGCACCTATGTTTCTGCTAAAACCACCTTAAGATAGCGAGCAACGCTATTGGCTGGCAGCGACACGAGGGATTACATCACAGCAAAGCCGATTGGCTGCCGGGTAAGCACTATGAATGTCATCACATCACTGCTTTTGCTGGCCAATGTCATAAAGTGGCTAGTTTAGCATAAGCATATCCCTGTATACCTTTAACACCGCTAGCATGGAAGCCATTCATGGAAAAGCATGGTATTGATATCGGCCGATACTTGCTGTATAATACCGATCTTTTCCGCCGATCAGCTCAAGAGTCATCTGAGAGAAACTCGGAGTAGAAGCGCTGCTCCTCCGCATTGAGAAGAATCCATATGAGGTGGCTCGGGCCTCTGTTCAGGATGCTTCCCTGGGGAGGTGTTCGGATGCACGGTAAAAGATGGATGGATTAAGCTAATTAGCTGTAAGTAAGTAAGTAAGTAAGTTTTATTTATATAGCACCTTTCTCAGACAGAAGTCACAAAGTGCTTCACAAAAGGCAAAACACAGAGTTAAAATACACATTAAAAAAAAAAAAAGCTAATTACGTAAGCTAATTTACGTAGGCTAACTTCTGTAAATTAGTAAGTTTAGTAAACTTCTAAGTTTAGTAAGCTAACTACTGTATGTTAGCTACAGTAAACTAGCTCCTGTAAGCTAACTGCTGTAAACTAGCTACAGTAAGCTAGCTTCTATGGTAAGCTATCTACTGCGAGCTAACCAAAGTAAGCTAGCTACTGTAAACCAAGTAATAGTGGCTGCTTGAACTCAAGTCCTCATTGCTAATAATAAAACAGTTCAAGTCTGATTCAAATAATCTGATATTAAAGGAACCATCCAACCATCCATCCATCCATCTTCTGTGCTTTGTATCCTCACTAGGGTATGCTGGAGCCTATCCCAGCTGACTTCAGGCGAGAATGAAATAAAGCAGTATTTGGTCAACATATTTTCAGACATGTGTACCATCTCTTCATTTGATTTAAATTTTGGCGCTGTTAATACATACAAATATATATAATCCTGCCCTATAATGTGTCTTTCTTTCAATAAAAATACGTTAAAATGGTAAAAATTTCAGACATAGTGAGACATGGTGATTAATCATGATTAATTAATTTGCGAACAGTGATTAATCTGATTAATCACTGTTCTGTCGTTATTGATGGACTAATTACTAAGGCACATATATTTAGAGTAGTTACTGATGTACTGATGATGAAGTAATGACTAAGGCACATACATGTGGGTGTCCGTCCCATTGCCTGGTGTTCCTTCCCTGAGGGAATATCTGCCAGCCTGGATGTTCTTCAATCAAGCAACACACACACACACGACAGGTCGTCTTGCCTTCCTTTGTCCATGTTTTTGATAAAGAATCAGAAATAATCTATAATAATAATATAATAACCCCCCCGTGTCCTTGCCGTCAGGACACCAAGGATGTCAGGCTGATGATCATTGAGATCAGGGCCGCTCACAACTATCAGCCTGAGAGCGACCTTTAAAAAGTATCTAGTATTTCTGACTAGAAAACATACACAACATCTAAGCAGTAAACTTTGAAAATGATTAGTATTTCACTGTCACTGTTCAAAGCTTACAATTCAGTTCATTATGGCCAGAAATATTATGACACATAATACCTGACTGTGAAAATAGCTAGGTATTGCTCGGTGTACACACACTTCCATGTACTACGTCCACTTAGCATTTTCTATCAAACGTTAGAAGACATTCATTCATTCATTCATTTTCTACCACTTATTCTCACAAGGGTTGTGGGGGTGCTGGAGCCTATCCCAGCTGTCTTCGGGCGAGAGGTGGGGTACACCCTGGACTGGTGGCAAGCCAATCACAGGGCACATATAGACAAACAACCATTCACACTCACATTCATACCTATGGACAATTTGGAGTCGCCAATTAACCTAGCATGTTTTTGGAATGTGGGAGGAAACCGGAGTACCCGGAGAAAACCCACGCATGCACAGGGAGAACATGCAAACTCCACACAGAGATGGCCGAGGGGGGAATCGAACTCGGGTCTGTGACAGCTAATGACTCAGGCACATGCATTTGGAGTAGTTACTGAGGAACTAAAGAGGAACTAATGACTAAGGCACAGACATTTATAGTCATTACTGCGGAACTAATGGTAAACTAATGACTAAGGCATATATATTTAGAGTAGTTACTGAGGAACTAATGGGGAACTAATGACTAAGGCACATACATTTAGAGTAGTTACTTGGGAACTAATGAAGAACTAATGACTAAAGTACATAAATTTATAGTCGTTACTGCGGAACTAATGGTAAACTAATGACTAAGGCACATGCATTTAGAGTAGTTACTCAGGAACTAATGAAGAACTAGTGACTAAGGCACATACATTTATAGTAGTTACCAAGGAACAACGACTAAGGCACATGCATTTAGAGTAGTTACTGAGGAACCAATGACCAAGACACATACATTTAGAGTAGTTACTCAGGAACTAATGAACAACTAATGACTAAGGCACATTTACAGTAGTTACAGAGGAACTAAGGACTAAGGCATATGCTTTTAGAGTAGTTACTGAGGAACTAATGACCAAGGCACATACATTTAGAATAGCTACTCAGGAACTAATGAAGAACTAATCACTAAGGCACATACATTTTGAGTAGTTACCGAGGAAGTTGTCACGATATGGGACAGCTCATTTAGTTTCCTTCTATGCCTTAGTTCCTGTTTCCATGCCCTTATTTTGTAGCCACTTCCTTTGTTGTTCCTTTCCGTACGCGCACACCTTTGCTCGTTTCACGCACCTGCCTCTAATTTTCTGTTTCCTATTTAGTTCAGGTGTGTGCTCCTTCTTTTGTCGGTTCATTGTCTATCATTTGTTTGGTTTGGTCAGTTGCCGCTTCGCTGCTGCTGCATCGCGCAATTATTATTAAAAAGAAGGATTTTAGGTCGCAACCCAATGCCAACACACCCCATCGTAACAGAAGTAATGACTAAGGCACACACATTTAGAGTAGTTACAGAGGAACTAATGAAATGTATTTAGAGTAGAGGTCATGGCTTGCAGCGCCAGCATCATGGATAGTGGTGTGATGGAAAGCTGGACGTCATGCCGGCCTGTGTTACCCCCTCACGTTGAAATACGACAAGGACACGGTGACAAGGTGGGGAAAGTCGCTGCATCTTTGCATGCGGGTGTGTTGGCTACGTATGCATGTTGGCCAACAGTTGTCTTTTTCCACAACACATGCTGCTGTAACGTGAGGAGAGCGTCGATGCACCTGCTACACATACCGTATGCTGCTGCAGTAAAAGATACCATAACACAATAAATACTCAACCACTCATCTTTTATCCGTGCTCCTCATTCGGCTCACAGCTGAGCTGGAACCTATCTCAGTTGGGAGAAAACTCTACAAAGAGATGTTGGAACAGAGATTCAAACCTGCATCTCCTGACAGCAAGGCAAATGTACGATCCACTATTCTACTATGCTGCTGCAAAGTAAACATGTAGAAGAAATCGGGCTGTCAAAGACCATTTCCACTGTACTTGTTCAGTCCCAGATCTTCATGGCACACAGGGTATTGTCTTCTAAGGCTATATCAACATGGAACCTACCAAAAGAAAGACTCTCAAAGTTTGTTTCTACCTTTTTTAGTATCAGCAGGGAGGTTTCAGCTAAATATCAGTTGCCAATTAAAAAACAGTTTTTTTGAAAAGAGCATCAAGGTAGGATTTGATGAGCTTATTGAGTGCCAATGTGGATATTTCTTGGTACAATCCAAAATGGTGCGTTCAAGGACCGTCCAACAAAGTGGGACAAGTTAGCACTCTCTTTAAACATGCAAAAACTATGGGACTTGTATCATTTAGTATCATTTACTTAAAATAATTATAAGCATTTTTGTTATTTACAAATGTATTTTTTAAAGGGGACCTATGATGCTTTTCCATTTTTCTGACATATAAATGTAGTTAGAATGTTGGATTCTGCATCCCATAATGAGCTTGGTGCATTTGAAAGTGAGCCCTGAAAGAAGTTTGGGATGGCTCAAAATGCTTGCTTTCGGAGAGTTTTTTATAACATGGCTGCTCTTTGACATCACAAGGAGTCAGCTTTCTTATATGGGCATGCACTATTGGCCAAATATGCTCTAGGACTGCCCTCCCCAAAGTAGCTCTCCAAAGGCTTTATTCATTTATTATAACTCCTATACCCACACAATTAGAAAGTGGGGTTTCGGCAGTAGTTCGACAGTCCTCGGGAGCGTTTGGGAGTGTGACCAATCACAGTGGAGTGGGCATGCTCTGAGGCGGGCCATGGGTGGAATAAATGAAACTAGAGCATTTTGGAAATCCAATGAAACCCAGCTGGAATAGGTGCAGTTTGTAGAAGATCTAGAAAGCTTTCTGTACGGGTTATGGTGTGTAGCTGCTCTATAGGAGTGTTTGGGGACCCCCAGTCTAGCACATTCAACCCGTGCAGTGTCGTGAAAGTGTGCAACTGGTGTTGGCTATGCAAATGAGATGCAAATGTGTTTGTGTTAAGGTGGGTTGTTAAATAACAATCATCCATACGTTTTGTGTGTTGATGCATATTTCAGCAAGTAAGTATTTGCCAAACATAAACTGCTAAGCAAACATTAGCCCCTGCTGGTCAAGCACGTTCAACCCGTGCAGCGTCGTCAAAGTGATGACTATGCAAATGAGATGCAAGTTTCCCATGAATTGGCAAAAGTTTCTGGGTGTGTTTGATCCCACCAAGGTTTATTGCTACAACATGTACGTATATGCTGATGGTGACTGGAGAGGGAGAAAAAGAAGTAAGAACAAGGAAAATTTAAGGAAATATACAGAAAAAAGACAGAGAAGAGCAACATGTAACCAAAAAGCAGCGTGAGGTCCCAGGAAGCCACGTCAGTTCCATGTCTGTGGTCTGAGAGATGGGTCAGTCCCGGTTTCTGGTATCCAGAGGTTGTCCACAGAGGCAGACTGTGCAGCCCATGATGGCACACAGTGTCAGGATAGCCAACATGATGGCCCACCAGTGAGCCTGTGGATGGCATTTATTCATGTCAGTATTTACAACAAGCTTTACATTGAAGGTTGCCATCTTGTGTGTCAGCGAGCAGTCTACTGCTGGGGGTGGTGCCATCGATTTACTCAACGTAACGTTGGGTCATCTAAACATAAGTTTGGATTAGTTTCCCTCCATCTTCATTCATTCATTCATTTTCTACCGATTTTCCTCACGAGGGTCGCAGGGGTGGGGTGCTGGAGCCTATCCCAGCTGTCTTTGGGCGAGAGGCGGGGTACACCCTGGACTGGTCGCCAGCCAATCACAGGGCACATATAGACAAACAACCATTCACACTCACATTCATACCTATGGACAATTTGGAGTCGCCAATTAACCTAGCATGTTTTTGGAATGTGGGAGGAAACCGGAGTACCCGGAGAAAACCCACGCATGCACGGGGAGAACATGAGAACACAGAGTGGAATTGATCCCTGGTCTCCTAGCTGTGAGGTTTGCGCGCTAACCACTCGACCGCCCTCCCTCCATCTTACAAAGACAAATAATTCAAGATTCAGGAATGGAGTCACTGATGTGTATCCGTGAAACGGCTCATCGAGGTGCTCTTCAAGCCAGACACCCGGGCATTCCAGATTTGCCACGCCGTCACCAAGATCTGAACCTCAAAGCCATGTGGCATGGAACATCTGAGACAGATGTCAGGATATTTACAAACTGAAGCGAGATGTTCCCAATAGGTAAAGACGCCCAGGGCGTAAACAGCAATGGCGCTTCCTAAAGTCTTTCAGTCTGGAAGCACAACACTTTGAATTCTACTCAAGTCGAAACTCAGGGGTAGCGACACATGGCTGACACATCAAGTGTTTGTTTTCCTGCTTAAAAATGTTGTATTCAATGTTAAAAATGATATGGCTCTAATGGAAGATTTTAACGTATGTCTACCAAGTCAGTGCCAGATTGTTCCCTGCACCTTGACTGAATCCCGCACCTCCCTGCTTTGTGTTCTTCCTTATTCACTACTTTCTGGTCCACTCATTTATCATGTGAGTACCTTTGTTCCCTGCTCGGTTTTCTACAGCCGTGGTTAGCTTCTTGTTAGCCTGCTTGGTTTTCAGCTTATTACTTATAGTTTTTTTCTGCTTGGTTCTCGGCAGCACTTTTTGTTTCGTGTTTTTACCATGGCTAGGTTCCCGTGTATTTCTGTTGTACTGTGTTGCATTTTTCACTTTGTGAGTCCCCCTCTGTTAAAAAAAACGTTGGTTTATTGCACGGAATTGGTACACGGAATTCTTGCCTCTGCATCTTGGATTCCTGTCCACTAGCCTTGGCCAACGGTGACAGCCTGCTCTGATGTAACTTTGTGCTTCGCTTTATGTACTGTACTGCATTTTCTTCTCATGTACTTCCACAGCCATTATCAATCTGACTTTGTTTGGGTACTACCTTCATCCACTCTCCCAGATCTTCATACTTGTCCAGATGAAGGAAAGAGTTCTTTAGTCTGGCAATGGGCCCATCCGCGTCCAGCAGACGGCAAAGTTGAAATTTGTCGCAGTAACCCTGGTTGGCCATGCACGGCGCCCCGCCCACCAGGGGCAAGGCCTTTCTCTGGAAGTGACGGGACAAGACAGAGGAGGTGGTGCTTGCACATGTCCCAGGTGTACCTACCATGGATACACAGAAAATATTGTACAGGATTGATGAGTATTTATCTGGAACAAAAAACTGATATCCTCCTGTGGGTGAAGGTAATGGAAGGAATCAGGCCCAAATGAGAGCAAATGGACACAGATTGATGAGTGGGCGACCATGGGGGCTTACCAGGTTGCTGGCAGCACATGTGGCATTTCTCCTTCTTGGAGTCACCAGGACAGTCGCACTGCTCCAAATCGTGTTTCAGGCACACAGACGCAGCACAGACCTGCACACACAAGAAACCATAGTACCATATTAGCAAAACATGTCATGCTTATGGGTATAAAGTAGACATGACATTGTTTCCTTCAAACTGATAACTTTCTGATTCTCAAAACCAATATGATAACTATAACTTTCTACTTTTAAAAATTTACATTTAACTGTAGTATGGCACACCTGGTGGTAAGAAGGACTGTCTGTCTGCAACATGGCATGTGTGTCATGTCCGTCTCAGCCATGGCATGTGGGTGGACCATGGCATGTCCAACTCGGCCATGGCATGTTCGTTTGGACCATGGCATGTCTGTCACGGCCATGGCATGTTCGTTTGGACTATGGCATGTCTGTCACGGGCATGGCATGTTTGTTTGGACCATGGCATGTCCATCTTGGCCATGGCATGTTTGTCTCAGCCATGGCATGTTCGTTTGGACCATGGCATGTCTGTCACGACCATGGCATGTTCATTTGGACCATGGCATGTCTGTCACGACGATGGCATGTTCATTTGGACCATGGCATGTTCGTTTGGACCATGGCATGTCTGTCACGACCATGGCATGTTCATTTGGACCATGGCATGTCTGTCACGACGATGGCATGTTCATTTGGACCATGGCATGTCTGTCACGGCCATGGCATGTTCATTTGGACCATGGCATGTCCATCTTGGCCATGACATGTTTGTCTCAGCCATGGCATGTTTGTTTGGACGATGGCATGTTTGTCACGGCCATGACATGTTCGTTTGGACCATGGCATGTCTGTCACGGCCATGGCATGTTCATTTGGACCATGGCATGTCTGTCACAGCCATGGCATGTTTATTTGGACCATGGCATGTCTGTCACGACGATGGCATGTTCATTTGGACCATGGCATGTCTGTCACAGCCATGGCATGTTCATTTGGACCATGGCATGTCCATCTTGGCCATGGCATGTTTGTCTCAGCCATGGCATGTTTGTTTGGACGATGGCATGTTTGTCACGGCCATGACATGTTCGTTTGGACCATGGCATGTCTGTCACGGCCATGGCATGTTCATTTGGACCATGGCATGTCTGTCACAGCCATGGCATGTTTATTTGGACCATGGCATGTCTGTCACGACGATGGCATGTTCATTTGGACCATGGCAAGTCTGTCACAGCCATAGCATGTTCATTTGGACCATGGCAAGTCTGTCACGGCCATAGCATGTTCATTTGGACCATGGCATGCCCATCTCGACCATGGCATGTCTCTCACGGCCATAGCATGTCTGTCAGGACCGTGGCATGTCTGTTTGGACCATGGCATGTTGGTCACAGTAATGGCATGTTCATGTCAGCCACAGCATGTGGGCTGGGTTATGATGGCTCTGTATTCAGTCTCCATGCAGGTAATGTGATCAAATGTAATGTGTCTAACATTACTGATGCTTAGTGATCATAACACCACAGAGGACTTGTCTTTCTATATTCTTATTTTTAGTGAGGGAACAATATTTGAACCAGAATATGATCATGAGCTTTGGGTAGTGACCGAAAGGACAAGATGGCGGGTACATGGGGCTAAAATGAGTTGCTGCATAGGGGGGCTGGGCTCCCCCTTCGAGATAATCTGGTTCCCTCTCTGGGGAAGGTTGGAGGTCTCAGGGAAGATCCAGGACACGTCGGAGAGACCAAGTCTGGGCTTCCCTGCGCCCCCAAGACCCTCTCTCAGATAAGAACTGTACTATGTTTCAGCTCCAGCTTCCCTGCTGTGATACCAGTAAGTGAAAAACAGATGTACTTCTCAGCTGACTCACCCCATTCAGGCAGACACGTGTACCGTGACTGCAGATGGTGAAGTTTTCCTTGGGCTTTGGCTCTGGGCACAGAGACGAAACACCTGAACAGACAGCCTCCCTCTGACAGTCTGTCTCTTCATCACAGCTTTCATCCTTGGACTTGAAGATGCAGTCCTCACTGCAACAGAGACCTTGACTGGGACTGGAAAAGAGCAGGTTTGTTTGTAGCTGGTGAGCGTGTTATTGGTCAGAATGTCAATCTCTTTGTGGTAGACCATACGCCTCTAGATTCACCGGTAAAGATACCATATACTGTATTACCATATATTACCACATGTACCATATGTACCATATAATACCATATATTACCATATAATACCATATATACCATATTATAACATATATACCATATACTATTACCACATGTATCATATATACCATATAATACCATATATTACCATATAATACCATATATACCATATTATAACATATATACCATATATTACCATATAATACCATATATTACCATATATACCATATAATACCATATATTACCATATAATACCATATATTACCATATATACCATATAATACCATATATTACCATATAATACCATATTATAACATATAATAACATATGGTACCATATTATAACATATGGTACCATATAATACCATATATACCATATGGTACCATATATACCATATGGTAGTATCATACAATACCATATATACCATATGCTACCATATAATACCATACATACCATATAATACCATATATACCATATATACCATATAATACCATATATACCATATGGTACCATATAATACCATATATACCATATGGTAGTACCATATAATACCATATATACCATATGGTAGTACCATATAATACCATATATACCATATGGTAGTACCATATAATACCATATATACCATATAATACCATATATACCGTATAATACCATATATACCATATCATAGACCTCTTGTTTGGCCTTTGCCACCTCTACTTTCATCTTATGATTCATCTCTCTGTACTCCTGTCTACTCTCCAAACCTGCCATCACCTCTTCATCATCTCTATTTCCTGCACCAACATGTGCATTTAAGTCTGCCCCAATGACAAGTCTTTCCCTTCTAGGGATGCTCTGCATCACTTCATCAAGGTCCAGACAGAATTTTTGTCTTTTCCTCCAACTCCCATCCTACTTGTGGGGCATACCAACTAACAATATTGAACAACACACCTTCAATTTCTAGCTTCAGACTCATCACCCTATCTGACACTCTTTTTACCTCCAGGACATTCTTAACCAACTCCTCCTTCCTCCTCCATTTCTCTTCCCATCTACACCATGATAGAACAACTTCAAGCGGTTGCTAGTCTTGTGTCACCTGGTGCATGTCTCTACAATCCATTCTTCCAGATGCAGCCTTATCCTCTCTTGCTTGTCAAAGAGGATATCGGGTTGCATCAGTTTATCCTTCCCAACCTGAGTGATTGGTGTCCTCCAATGAGGAGTACCTGCAGATTTTACCAGGCTTGAGGCGGCATTGAACCCCTACAGCCTGTTTAGCGCTGTAGCAGCAGAGGTCGGTGTCATCGTGACCCACATCGCACTCCTCACCTTCCTCCACCATCTGGTTGCCACATATGGGCTGATCGCTGACTGAGCAGAGAGAGAGAGAATACCGTGACAATCCAGAGGCAATATTTGTGACTCCAAGTAAACACACGTTGCAATGTGCTCACCCACAAAGCAGTCGTCCTTCTTGGTGCGCAGGAGCTCACTTATGTGCTGGATGCTGCAGGTGGACAGTTTGTCATTGTTTTCACGCACCTCGTCTGTGGCGTGAGGGAACATCAGGTACCTGCCCTTTCCACCAGACGAGCCCAGGCTGCCACAATTAGAGCCTTCATCGTGCTAGGAAACAAGTAAGCAGGATTGGAACAGTGGAAATCATTAAGTTGCTGGCACTAGTTGACTTTTGTTGACATAAACGCTTGTCAACAATATGGAAACTAGCCATTGCTTGCACATTTATTTGGGACTTTTTCCAGAGGCTTCAAGGGCAACGTGCACTTTTTTGGAACGTCGTCCATCATCCACCATCCTTATGTGGGACAGGAATACACACGTCTTTCTCTTTTCTGTGTCTTCTAAACATATCAAAACAGATAAAAAGAGGCAGTTATGTAAGACACACCTCCAAAAAAAGCCACCAAGGCTCCACGTCTATCATGTGAGCTGTATATGAAGCACATTGGTATTATTCTTATCAACATTGAACTACATTACTGGCGTAGTGACACCTAGCTTCAGCACACATTGGCTCCCGATGCCTCAGGCCACTAGCCAATGGTAAGGCTACATATTTTAGTTTTGGAGGCTAGGTTGCTATGTGACATCAATACACCCAGGAAGGAAGTTGTACTAAAATACTCCAAGTGTAACATGTTAGCATCAATGTACCTGTTACTACATGCTCACAGCATGGATAGAAAACCTTGGTGGAGCTTTTTGGAGCTCTTTGACTAGCCGCTTTTCTTGGGCTGATATGTGTGGCCCATGATGTGCATTCATAAGCTACCTCTTTTTTTATCTGTTTTTACATCTTTAGAAGGCACAGAAAAGATAAACATGAGGATTGTGGATGATGGGCAACATAAATTTTTTTTTACTTGATTTAAGGTAGGAGTGGCATATCTTGGCATTATTCAAGTGATGGTTGTCCGTCCATGAAGGAATAAACGGTTGTGTTGACTATTAAAGAGGGAAATGGCGCTCCATTCTAATCAACTGGCAGGTGCTTTGAATGTATTGAAAAGAGAATGTGGACAAGCCACAGATGCTTGAAAGAATGAGTTGCACAAACAGCAGAGGGAGATTGTGTATGCTGGGACGTAAACAAGGCTAATAGCTGTTTGGATTTCATTCCTACAAATGACACAATGACTCAGCTTCCCTTGAAGTAACCACACATGCGTCTTATCAGGACACCGGACGGATGCCAGGACGGAGATGGAGGACTTAAGAGGGGCCAGAGGCTGCTGGAGCAGAACTAATCGGCTCAGGAGCCTCTTTTTGGCTTGCTGGGATGGCATGTAAGAAAGGGGCTGGGTTGGCAGTGAGGGTGTTTGTAGTCATACATAGAAAGGTGCATGAACGCATCAGTGTGCGCACGTATGCTACGTTTTGTCATGTTGATTTCCTGATGAAAAGCGCTTTAGTTAAGCTGATAAATATGCAAAATAGGCCAAAACAAAGACATCCCTGGAGGAATGTCTGGTTTGGATGTGGGAAAGCTTGGGTTAGCAACCCAAACACCTCTTTAAGTATGCTAACAGGCATGGGCTAGTCTCTCTTGACACACATGCTAATGCTGTGCTATGGGTGCAGGTTAGACCTGAACAGCCTTCTGTGGACTGACCGGAGAGCCTAGACTGTGTCCGAGTTCGTGAGCGAAGGTCAGCTGGACGTGCCGGGGCGGAAGGAACTGTCCGTAGTTCTGAATGGTGACCAGGCCCGTGTTCAGGGAGGACTGGCGGCCGTTACGTAGGGTGGTGTATTTTGAACAGATTCCTCCCCAGTTTCCTGAAGACATGGTGAGGATGACAAAGTCACGCAAGGGAGCATTTAGCTCTACTGCTCACAGATTAGTTCACTTTTTCAGCCTGGGGGCTACTTTTAAAAGGAAAGCACCAAACTGGCGATTAACATATTTTACTTGGGGTGTTCCTTATGCCTATTATCAGTAGCACATTGTTTCATTGGGGCCGCATGTGCAAGTTTGGGATGTTTCCTGTGATTTCCAAGTGTCCATGAACGCAGCAGCACCTTGTGCCTCAGGAGGTATGTGATGCACCGAAAGAAAGCACTAGCTCAGCTATGGTAGCAGGTTTTACTAGTTTGGGCCTGCTTCCCACGTGGAGTCGACCCATCACCAAAATGTCCATTCAAGTCTGCCCCAGTGACAAGTCTTTCCCTTCTAGGGATGCTCTGCATCACTTCATCAAGGTCCAGACAGAATTTCTCTTTTTTCCTCCAACTCCCATCCTACTTGTGGGGCATACCCACTAACAACCTTGAACAACACACCTTCAATTTCCAACATTCAAAGTCCCTACTCTCAGTTCTAGGTTCTTGGCGCACATCTTCTCTCTCTTCTTACGGGCACATCTTCCTCCTCTCCTTCTTTGACCAACAGTAAACCAATTTCCATCGGCACCCTGCAGGGGAACACCACCGATGGCGGTCGTTGTTAACCTGGGCCTCGACCGAACCGGTATGGAAGTTGTGTTGTTGATTTGCATGTGTTGTTGTGTTTTGTGTTGGCAAAATGTTTACGTCGGATGTCCTTCCGGCTTGTACCCCATTGAGGCTACTGCCCATTTATTAAGACCCAAAAAGGCTGAAATCAAGCTTTTTTCTGATGAAAGAAGAGAGTCTAAAGTTTCTTGACATAGTTTCAATGTTCATGTATTTCTAAAAGTCAATATTATGTGGGTCTTGAAAGTTAATTAAAAATGCCATACAATGTCTAATCACTCTTATGGAATCAGAGATATGAATTTAAAATAGAATATAGAATTGAATGATACAATGCTGAGTCTAATCACTCTCTTATTCTGGTGTGTATGTAGCCTGAACTTACTCATGATCACATCGTCCCTGTTATCTTATTACACCTTTAATCAGCTATTATCCACTTGTTATTATCATAAAGTCTAAGGTAGGAAGCATGGAAATGTACTATTATGAACTACATAATTACGTATATGACACTTTCCTATTACTTTCCACTCCTAGCATGTTTAGATGTAGAATGGGAGGTAGAGCATTTAGTTATCAGGCTCCTCTGATATGGAAGCATCTCCGCTAGCTTGACCTTCCTGCTAACAAGTGGTGTTAGGCATATAGTGTAAATCTGAACCTACCCTACTGTATATACAGCAGATGTACAGCGGTACCATCTGTGAAATGGAAATGGACAGGTGCCATGGGGGACTCCGACAAGCTACTGTACAGGATTACATAAGTGACCTTGAGCTGCTGTATGTACCGTCAACCAACAAGGCTTTGCTTGCTGAAGTTATCATACGAAACCCACACGTCAACATCCCCACCTCGCACACTTTGGGATTACGCAACGCTCCTAAAAAGGCCGCCCTTTGTTTACCAACAGCTGTCACATGACTAGAGTGGGGCTGCCACGGGGGGACGGTGGGATCTTTGACAGGATGAGGTCATGTTGTCAACAGCAACCATAGAAAGCTGTTTCACTTCCTGGAATGATCGCTGCTATAATGGTCATGATTTCTTAGCTGGAGTGTGCCAGAACTTGGTCCGGGTGCCACACAGCAATCTTTCGTTTATGGTGCTTCATTGGTTCCACGACAAGGGAATTTCTTACTTATAGCATTGAAAATCTGTTCACAGTCTTCTAAATATAATTTAAAAAATATTATTAGAGCCAGCGCGCAGACCTCACAGCGAGGAGACCCGAGTTCAATCCCAACCTCGGCCATCTCTGTGTGGAGTTTGCATGTTCTCCCTGTGCATGCGTGGGTTTTCCCCGGGTTTCCGGTTTCCTCCCACATTCCAAAAACATGCTAGGTTAATTGGCCACTCCAAATTGTCCATAGGTATGAATGTGAGTGTGAATGGTTGTTTGTCTATATGTGCCCTGTGATTGGCTGGCCACCAGTCCAGGGTGTACCCCGCCTCTCGCCTGAAGACAGCTGGGATAGGCTCCAGCAACCCCCGCGACCCTCGTGAGGAAAAAGCGGTAGAAAATGAATGAATGAATTATTAGAGCCCTCTAGACATGAAATAACAGCCCTAGAGTTGTCTTCACATTCATGCTACCCAATAAAGCAGACATAATAAGACATGTAAGACTTAAATAAAACTATTTATTGTGTTGCTGTCAATGTGTTCCGGTGCTCATAAAGGTACCAGATTGGGTGGCACACAGGGAGTTTCGGAGTTGAGTTTCAGCTTTTGGCCGCAACAGTAGCCCATGTTATTGTAATTATGCTTATTTTGTTTGTATTATTGCGCCTGTTCTGAGATCATTTAAATGTGAAATGAAAGCCTGTCCTTCTGGTGATCACGTAGGGGCTTCTCTTACCCGGCAATCCGATCACTGGCAGCTAGTGACCAATGTGACACTTTACAATAAGGTACACAAAATGACAGTAGTTCATGAGGAACCTATCTATAACCACACCCATTACTTCACTTTTCCCCTCGCCGTTCGTATTGGGGTAAAGCAATTGGCAGCCATTTTTGGACAAATATCAGACCACAGTGGTGAAGAAGACAACATTCATTCATTCATTCATTTTCTACCGCTTTTCCTCACGAGGGTCGCGGGGGTGCTGGAGCCTATCCCAGCTGTCTTCGGGCGAGAGGCGGGGTACACCCTGGACTGGTCGCCAGCCAATCACAGGGCACATATAGACAAACAACCATTCAAACTCACATTCATACCTACGGACAATTTGGAGTGGCCAATTAACCTAGCATGTTTTTGGAATGTGGGAGGAAACCGGAGTACCCGGAGAAAACCCACGCATACACGGGGAGAACATGCAAACTCCACACAGAGATGGCCGAGGGTGGAATTGAACCCTGGTCTCCTAGCTGTGAGGTCTGCGCGCTAACCACTAGACCGCCGTGCCGCCCAAGAAGACAACATGATTCCATTATTTGCTATAAATTGTTTGAAAGTGCAAACAAATGAGATGTTGAAGAGAATAGAATGTGTTTGACCTGAGGTTATGATTGACACGGAGATGGCCATGAGCACCTAAACATCATCAGATGCTGGAGGTGTCTCCAACCATGTGCTTTAGGTTGCTCATGTGATTTTTTTTTATTTTTTATATAACGCCTCTTACATAATCCCACCTGTGGGGGACATGCTGTTCTGTTAAAGATATATCTACTTGGAGGAAAGGCAAGTTCACTGGGTGTCGTAGAGCACTGTGGGAACCAGCTGTGGGCATCTGGATCTCACATTAGAGTGTTTGTCATGGGGGCCATTGGGACTTCCATGGGCCGGACGCTTAGTGGTCAGCAAACAAAACAACAGTGCCCCCCCCCTCCCCCCAGGAAGTGGTCAATTCAATGAGCACTTTCTTCTTGAACTTGAATCGAAACTCTAAAAGACACGGTCAGCCGAGCTGATCCAGGATTCGCTGGTTCTGGAGTCCAATGTTGTTGTGCTCATTCGAGGAACTGAGTTTCCTAGAAAGACCGCTACTTGGAAAGGTCTACTGGGGATTTTGGCAGGGTGAGCAGGCGCATTCCCTTCTGGCTTGTCATCCTGGAAAAGAGACGGCATGAAAGACTCGGTGGATAAGACTTAGTTCCTTTGATTGTTCGGATGGTGTCACACGTCAGGAAAGGTTCAGGGAATAAAAGATGAACATAAAAGATAAAAGCCTCTTGAGGCACATTGTTTACTACAAAGGCTGACAATAGTCCACAAGCTTTCTTTTCCTCCTTCCCAGTATGCATCACCAGAGTTCAATGACCTCCATGGTCCAAGTCTAGGTACTCTTCAGACAGCTACTCTTCAGGTCTTGGCGAATGTTATCACCTCTCTTTGCTGTGGGGCTCCAGGAATGCTGAGGTGATAAGGCCCTGACTTACCCAAATGGGAAAGTAACAAAAAGAAAAGCTTCAAGGTCAAGGTCGTACAGCCTAATCTCATCGAGACTCTTATTTGGAGTTTGGGGGACTTTTCCAGTCAACGTTTGCTGATGTTTCCTGTTTTTAATGATAAAATGCTCCCTGTGGTTTGTGACTTGGAAAGAAGTGGCTCTCACTTTACGACGAGAAATACAGTAGCTACTAATGAATCACTCATGAGGAGAGTAGTTACTGAGGAACCAAGGCACATACATTTACAGTAGTTACTGAGGAACTAATGAGGATAGTAGTTACTGAGGAATGTATGAGGAGAGTAGTTACTGAGGAACTAATGAGGATAGTAGTTACTGAGGAATGTATGAGGAGAGTAGTTACTGAGGAACTAATAAGGAGAGTAGTTACTGAGGAACGAATGAGAAGAGTAGTTACTGAGGAACCAAGGCACATACATTTTCAGTAGTTACTGAGGAACTAATGAGTATAGTAGTTACTGAGGAACACATGAGGAGAGTAGTTACTGAGGAACCAAGGCACATACATTTACAATAGTTACTGAGGAACTAATGAGGAGACTAGTTACTGAGGCATGAATGAGTAGTTACTGGGGAACCAAGGCACATACATTTACCGTAGTTACTGAGGAACTAATGAGAAGAGTAGTTACTGAGGAACCAAGATATATACATTTACAGAAGTTATGGACGAACTAATGAGGAGAGTAGTTATTAGGGAACTAAGGCGGATATATTTAGACTTACTGAGCAACAAATTTGGAAGTTATGATGAGAGTAGTTACTGATGGACTGAGGCACACCAATTTAGAGTAGTTACTGAGGAACTAATGAGATTGTGAAAAGGAGGTGAAGAAGCGTGTGCAGGCAGGAGGAACGGGTGGAGAAAAGTGTCAGACGTGATGTGTGATAGAAGAGTATCAGCTAAAATGAAAGGAAAGGTATACAAAACTGTGGTGAGAGGTACTGGTACTGGAGGAACTGGTCGTCACAGAGATGAGGATGCTGAGGTTCACATTGGGAGTGACCAGGATGGATAGGATCAGGGAGGAGTACATCAGAGGGACATTACATGTTAGAAGAGGCCTTGGAGATAAAGTCAGAGAGGCCAGACTGAGATGGTTGGGACATGTCCAGAGGAGAGATAGTGAATATATTGGTAGAAGGATGCTGCCAGGTAGGAGGCGTAGATGAAGACCAAAGAGGAGGTTTATGGATGGAGTGAAGGAGGACATGAGGGTAGTTGGTGTGAGAGAGACCGATGTAGAAGACAGGGTTGGATGGAGGAGACACACATTTAGAGTAATTGCTGATGAACTAATGAAGAAGTAATGGCTAAGACACATTTAGAGTAGTTATTGAGGATCTAATTAGAATTAATGACCAAGACAACCATTTAGATAGTTACTGGGGAACCAATGCAAAATTTATGACCAAGACACAAATATTTAGAGTAGTTACTGAGGATGCTGAGGTTCACATTGGGAGTGACCAGGATGGATAGGATCAGGGAGGAGTACATCAGAGGGACATTACATGTTAGAGGCCTTGGAGATAAAGTCAGAGAGGCCAGACTGAGATGGTTGGGACATGTCTAGAGGAGAGATAGTGACTATATTGGTAGGAGGCGTAGATGGAGACCAAAGAGGAGGTTTATGGATGTAGTGAAATAGGACATGAGGGTAGTTGGTGTGAGAGAGACCGATGCAGAAGACAGGGTTGGATGGAGGAGATTGGTTTGAGGTGGCGACCCCTGAAGGGAAAAGCCCAAAGAGAAAGAAGACTGAGGAACTAATGAAGTGATGAGTACTTTAGGTAGGTTGGCTCCTACTGTAATTTAATGTCCCTTTTTATAAAGTGTTACTGGGAATTGTACTACTGATACTATTACTCATCCATCAATGACAACATTCCAGTTTGCCCGAACCCATTTTTCATCTGATTAACTCTTTCGATTCTAACAAAGACGTATTTCTACATCTTTATAATGCCTATGTCAAACCTAACCTGTTTCAAAGGGTTGAAATGGCGGCTAGTGGGGGGGTTGACTAGGCTGGGAATGAATGAGTGAAGTTACCCACTCCTTCTTCCAGTTCTTCCTTTTGCATTTTGAAGCTCCTGAAGATCCAGGAGTGCTAAAAGTCCATTCCTGTCCTTGGACACTTGGATCAGGAGTGTAGATAAATGCAGGCGTTATTCCCGACAGCAAACGTTGGAGTGAGGATGGAATTTTACTGGTGTCAACACTTCAGCGCTTGAGGCCATTTGGACACCGATGTGACCCCCCCTCCCCCCTGTGCTCCACTGTCGGAAAGGCAAGGAGAGGAGTTGGGGGAGGAGTAAGGGTGGTGTGTCTGCATGTTTGTGAAAGGCGCACCCGTTGGAGGGGGGTTTAAGCCACATATTAGCCAACACCAGCAATAATGTAAGTCAAGGAAGGTTAGGGTCAAGGAGATACAGATGAGCTTCAGGCCTCTCTTTCAGGTCTTCTCTGTCAGGAGTCGCCACAGCCGGTCCATGGCATGAATGGTGTTGGTCTACTTCTTAGGGCGGCCTCCCTGAAGCCATGCCATGAAGGCAGAGGCGTGTCCCAGGACACCAGCGGCCATATGAGGTCAAAAAAAGGAAACTCTACATGGTCACAAAGTGCTGGAAGGATCACAACAAGCTTCTTGCCCACAATCACGTGAGACGTCACCATGGTGATCGCACTGTGGAATGTAGCCTCTAAGACGTCTGGGGGGGGGCACTGGGGGGGTGTTCGGGTGTCAAAGGTAATCACATGCCTGCTCTCACGCCTCCCCTACTTCGTCCAATCAAAAAGCGCCTTGGAGGAACAAGCAGGAAGAATCCTCTTAGCACCACAATTCCCGCATACGTCTCAAACTTCCTGCTGCACACAATGAATATCTACTGGTTCTGCTTTGAGCCGTCGTCTTGGGCTATGTATCATGTCAAAACTTGGAATTCCAATAGAAGTAGGACATTTATTCATGGATCACACACCACCAGCTCCTCCTTAAGTCAGCTTAAACAGTCAACTCAACTCTCACTTTACAACAACATGCACACAAACACTAGTTAGTGGGGAACTAATGACTAAGACACATACATTTAGAGTAGTTACAGATGAACTAATGACTAAGATGCATACATTTAGAGTGGTTAACTGGGAACTAACGACTAAGGCACATACATTTAGAGTAGTTACTAGGGAACTAATGACTAAGGCACATGCATTTAGAGTAGTTACAGGGGAACTGATGACTAAGACACATACATTTAGAGTAGTTACTGGGGAACTAATGACTAAGACACATAAATGTAGAGTAGTTACAGGGGAACTAATGACTAAGGTACATACATTTAGAGTAGTTACAGGGGAACTAATGACTAAGACATGCATTTAGAGTTGTTACTGGGAACTAACGAGGAACAAATGAATTAAGAATCAATGACGAAGGCACATACATTTAGAGTAGTTACTGGGAACTAATTAAGAATGAATAATACACAAACATTTAGAGTAGTTACTGATTAATTAATGAAGAAGTCATGACTAAGACACACATTTAGAGTAATTGCTGATGAACTAATGAAGAAGCAATGGCTAAGACACATTTAGAGTAGTTATTGAGGATCTAATCGAAATTAATGACTAAGACAACCATTTAGAGGGAACCAATGAAACATTTATGACCAAAACACAAATATTTATAGTAGTTACTGTGGAACTAATGAATAAGTAATGACTAAGACACAAACATTTAGAGTAGTTACCGAGGAACAAATGAAGTAATGAATAAGGCACATATATTTAGAGTAGTTACTGGGAACTAATTAAGAATGAATAATACACAAACATTTAGAGTAATTACTGGTGAACTAATGAAGACGTCATGACTAAGACACACATTTAGAGTAGTTACTGATGAACTAATGAAGAAGTCATGACTAAGACACAAACATTTAGAGTAGTTACTGATGAACTTATGAAGAAGCAATGGCTAAGACACATTTAGAGTAGTGATTGAGGAACTAATTAGAATTAATGACTAAGACACAACCATTTAGAGTAGTTACTGGGGAAACAATGAAAAATTTATGACCAAGACACACATATTTAGAGTAGTTAATGAGGAACTAATGAAGACGTAATGACTAAGACACAAACATTTAGAGTAGTTACTGAGGAACTAATGACAAAGTAATGCCTAAGACACAAATATTTAGAGTAGTTACCTGGGGACCAATGAAAAATTAATGACTAACACTCAAAAATTTAGAGTAGTTACTGAGGTTACAACTGGCCATACGGGCTTCGCCGTAACCAAAGCCACTGAGGGTCTTTGTTCACGTACCTTTATTTCCGGTTGAAAGACAAACGTACGCCCATGTGGACTCTGTATGGACTCCGTATGTGTGCACCCCACACGGGTGCTATGTGGCCAAGGCATGTAGAGATATGTGTTAGGTGCTCCATGCGTGTTGAGTAAATGGGTGGCGTGTTGGCCAAAGGGTGAGAGTGCACGTATCACACGGAAAGTGTATTTCATATGTTTTATTGGATCTTTGAATATCGTCTTTCCCTCTCTTTGCTATGACTCTTGCATTAAATACAGGATATCAATCTATTGGATTCCTTTTGCAAAGCATTTTGTTATTTTCGCCTTCTACATCTGTGGTGCATGTGCTGCCTGAGGTCACGCTTGGTGAAGAAAGACCATCTACATGCTGGCCAAGTCTTTTAATAAGCCTCATTACGGAAAGGAATCTCCAATATCTTACACATATTCCATATGCTTATAGACCATTTATGTTGATACATTGGAAATCTACAGTATATATGCGCGTATACATCACGGGACATCATAAAAGCTCTGTGGTAAAAAAAAATGCGAGTGGAGAAAGTGTAGTTCTCCCACATATAGAACCAATCGTGTATCCTGTATCGATTTGATGTGGTTGCTTTACAAAGAAAAGCTAGCTATGTGTTTTCAACCAAAATTCGTGTAAACAAGAGAGTTATTTTACTGAAATCATTACCAACTTTAGTAACAACCCTGCTGTATTGTTTGGTACGGTGAACAGATGAACAAACCCTCCACTTTCACTGCCCTCATAGTTCATGTCTACATGGAAGTGCAATGACTTCAAGGTATAAAAAATAAGTAACTAAGTAAAATAAATAACTATTCAGGCTGCACGGCGGCCGAGTAGTTAGCGCGCAGGCCTCACAGCTAGGATACCTTTTACGAGACGTTTGCATGTTCTCCCTGTGCTTGTGTGGGTTTTCTCCGGGTATTCCGGTTTCCTCCTACATTCCAAAAACATGCTAGGTTAATTAGCGACTCCAAATTGTCCATAGGTATGAATGTGAGTGTGAATGGTTGTTTGTCTATATGTGCCCTGTGATTGGCTGGCCACCAGTGCAGGGTGTACACCCTGCCCGAAGACAGCTGGGATAGGCTACAGCACCCCCCACAACCCTCATGAGGATAAGCTGTAGAAAATGAATGAATGAACTAACTATTCTGCAGCCAGCTCAATACCAGGCACCTCGTTTATAAAACGTGCTTACACACAAAACGGGCAAAGGTTGGGATTTATAAAATAAACTTAGCGTGAGAATGTGCGCACCGGGATGCCAACCACAAAGTTGGCGTACACACCTTTTGGAGATGTGGCGATAAGGTCACATATTAGAAGTGTGAAGTGAAATCATATGGTAGAAATAAACACGCAATGGAAGCCAATTCTTTGTCAACATAACTACGACATCCTGCTTCCACCTTGAAATGAAACTGATTTTGCTGAGCTTATATTATCTCAAATGTGCTATCAATTAGCAAAAATGTACAAAACATGCTCACAAAAAAATAGAAATGTATTCTTTGACATCCGACTGCTTATTTTTTTACTTCTATTACGGTGCGCCCCATTCCGCTGACGCTGGTGACTCGCTCATCTTTCTCTTGTTCTCCCACTGCTATGTCCTCCATGATGATGTTTTTATGGCCTCCAGATATCCAACTAAGATGTCCACCTCAATTTCAGTGAAGTTCTGCTTTTTCGTCTTTGGCTTCTGAGCGGCCATGATTCAGAAGGAGCTAGCGAAATGCAAGCAAGGCTGATTAAATATGGCCGCAACATTCATGAGGTACTAAGCATGGACCTTTCATGGTAAAATCGGGGTGTGTCCAGTGCGGGATGAGAGGTGGATCTACCTGCACAAACTTGTAGATGGAGGGAAACTTTCTAAAGGGAAAATTGCGTGCAGGCGTGCATATGCTACGGTTTTATGAATCTGAATATTTGTAGGCAAACACCTACACATTTTCAGCTTTTGGGCATTCGCACACTTTTGGTATGATTTCTACATCATGTTTTCTAAATGAGGTCCCTGGAGCTGACGCACGGAACTGTGTCTCAGACTAAATGGTTATGACCTGGGGTGTTCCCCAGGGTTCAATCCCGGGACCCCTATTGTACATAGTACATATTGTTCCTTTAGGCCGGCTCATTCACGTGTCCTACCACAACTATGCAGACCACACTCAGCTCTACGTGTCACTGAAGGCCGATGAACATGGCTCTGCACGTTTACTTTGTCACCGCTTCAAACAGATCAGTGTGTGGATGCAAAACAACTTTCTCCAGCTCAACTCAGACAAAACTGAAATTGTTGTCTTTGGCCCACAGAAACATAGACAAAGTGTTATCAGTCACCTTGAGACTCTTTCTCTAAAACTTCATCATCATTTGAGAAATCTAGCGTAACAATGGACTCAGATCTCAACTTTAACAGCTCCATGAAATCAATCATCAGCTTTTTATCTGCTAAAAAAAACATTGGCAGAATCAAGGGAAAAAGTGCTGTAGGCAGGTTTAGAGAGACTGATCCATGTTTTTGTCTCTAGCAGGCTGGACTACTGTAACGGCTCTTCTCATCTAAACCAGCTGTATGAGCACATTAGTCCAGTACTCGGGTCTCTGCATTGGCCGCTCTGCTTGTGTACAAGTCTCTTCATGTCTCGGTGGCCAAAGTACATCTCTGACATTTTAGAGCCAGCTCTGAGAAGCTCAGGTAGTGGTCTCCTGAGTGGTATCCAGAGTCAGGACTAAACAATTTGCCTTTCAATTTTATACTGCCAAAATCTGGTTTCAGATTTCAGTTTCAGTCTTCCAGTAGAGTTCCAATCTAATCGACTCTCCGTGTCACTACTCTAGAATTGTCATGCTAAGAGCTGCGTGGAATATAATTATTAAAAGTTTTGGATGTTTGTTGAGGAGTTTGCTCACGTGTGGTTTATGGTTGCCAAAACCAAAATACTGCCTGCAAAACAGACCCAAATGATGGGATGTTGAATCCCGGCAGAGCCTCGGTTCACGCTGCTAACAGGGAAGCCATTTGCAAGCTACAGTACACCTCTTCAAGTTAGACTTTTGCTACTTAACAGCATTTCTTGTTGTTTTCAAGAAAGCTGGTGTCCGGTCATGACCTGGGAGTCCTACAAGTCATATAGGCTGCTACGCCTCAATGCATCAACACTGCCCCGTGCAGAGATTCAAACATGGACGCAGAGCAGAAAAACATTATTTCAACTTTCAAGTTGAGCATGGACACACAAACGTTCCCATTTCTGTTTGGGTTCCATAGGGTCTTTGTCAGTGCTGGGAGATTGGAATGTTTCCACTTGAATGGGAGCCTTTCTGCTATTCAATCCAATTACACACATACTAATGCTACTACAATGACACATGTGCTAATGCTAAGACAATGCTGTACATACTAATGCTAATGATAAGACAGATGCTAATGATAAGACAATTACATGCTAATGCTAATACTAAACTATCTTAATGCTAAGACAATTAGATACATGCTAATAAATGCTCAGACAATTAAATACCTGCTAATGCTAATACTAAAATATCTTAATGCGAAGACAATTAGATACATGCTATTGCTAATATTAAAATATCTTAATGCTAAGACAATTAGATACATGCTCATGATAAAACAAAACATGCTCATGCTAAGACAATTCGATACATGCTAATGTTAAAACTAATAAATGCTAACACAATTAAATACATGCTAATGCTAATACTAAAATATCTTAATGTGAAGACAATTAGATACATGCTTTTGCTAATATTAAAATATCTTAATGCTAAGACAATTAGATAATGATAACACTAAAACATGCTCATGTTAAGACAATTAGATACATGCTAATGCAAATACTAATATGTACTAAGACAATGAGATACATGGTAATGCTAATATTAATACATGCTAATGCTAAAACATGCTAATGCTAAGACAATAAGATACATGCTAATGTCAATATTAATACATGCTAAAACAATGAGATACATGGTAATACTAATATTAATACATGCTAATGCTAATACATGCTAATGCTAAGACAATTAGATACATGCTAATATCAATATTAATGCATGCTAAGACAATGAGATACATAGAATGCTAATATTAATACATGCTAATGCTAATGCTAAGAATGCATTGCATGCAACTGAAGGATGAGTACCCCGGGGTTTCAAATGATGTGTTTGCAAAGTGTGTGTCCTCTAACTCACCAGGCTTGCCCTCCCAGGCGAGGCCCAGCACTCCGCTGTAGTCTCGGTTGGTGAGCAGGTAGGACAGGCAGAAGTTGCCCCAGTTGTTTTCCGAGTAGAGACTCAGAAGCTTCTCTGGTCCGATGTAGAGAGGATGCAGAGGATCCTTTTTGTTCTCCTCTGTCATCACCTGGCCAGGACAGGAAGAACTACATATGAGATTGTAGCGTTGAGCCATTATGCGTTACGGATACGGAAGTTTAGCTCATACAGTGAGGGCTTTCACTTGAAAGTGGATCAGCTTGATGCCATCGAACTCCACTTTGTCGTATATGTCATTAACAGCACGCATGTATGACGCCACCTGGGAACACAAACACATTCAGTGTGGTGGTTGTGGTTAGGGTGTTTTTCAGTGTGCTGGTTAAGGTGTTTTCCAGTGTGGTGGTTAGGGTCAAGGTGTTTTTCGGTGTGGTGGTTAGGGTGTTTTCCAGTGTGGTGGTTTGGGATTAGAGTGTTTTTCAGAGTGCTGGTTAAGGTGTTTTTCAGAGTGGTTAGGGTTTGGGTGTTTTTTCCAGTGTTGTTGTTAGGGTTAGAGTGTTTTTCAGTGTGGTGGTTTGGGGTTAGAGTGTTTTTCAGTGTGGTGGTTAAGGTGTTTTTCAGAGTGGTTAGGGTTTGGGGTGTTTTTCCAGTGTTGTTGTTAGGGTTAGAGTGTTTTTCAGTGTGCTGGTTAAGGTTAGGTGTTTTTCAGTGTGGTGGTTAAGGTGTTTTTCAGTGTGGTGGTTAGGGTCAAGGTGTTTTTCGGTGTGGTGGTTAGGGTGTTTTTCAGTGTGGTGGTTTGGGATTAGAGTGTTTTTCAGTGTGCTGGTTGAGGTGTTTTTCAGTGTGGTGGTTAGGTTTGGGGTGTTTTTCCAGTGTTGTTGTTAGGGTTAGAGTGTTTTTCAGTGTGCTGGTTAAGGTTAGGTGTTTTTCAGTGTGGTGGTTTGGGGTTAGAGTGTTTTTCAGTGTGCTGGTTAAGGTGTTTTTCAGAGTGGTGGTTAGGGTTTGGGTGTTTTTCCAGTGTTGTTGTTAGGGTTAAGGTGTTTTTCAGTGTGGTGGTTTGAGGTTAGGGTGTTTTTCAGTGTGGTGGTTAGGGATAGGGTGTTTTTCAGTGTGGTTGTTAGGGTGTTTTTCAGTGTGGTGGTTTGAGGTTAGGGTGTTTTTCAGTGTGGTTGTTAGGGTGTTTTTCAGTGTGGTGGTTTGAGGTTAGGGTGTTTTTCAGTGTGGTGGTTTGAGGTTAGGGTGTTTTTCAGTGTGGTGGTTAGGGATAGGGTGTTTTTCAGTGTGGTTGTTAGAGTGTTTTTCAGTGTGCTGGTTAAGGTGTTTTTCAGTGTGGTGGTTAGGGTTTGGGTGTTTTTCAGTGTGGTGGTTAGGGATAGGGTGTTTTTCAGTGTGGTTGTTAGAGTGTTTTTCAGTGTGCTGGTTAAGGTGTTTTTCAGTGTGGTGGTTAGGGTTTGGGTGTTTTTCCAGTGTTGTTGTTACGGTTAGAGTGTTTTTCAGTGTGGTGGTTTGGGGTTAGAGTGTTTTTCAGTGTGGTGGTTAAGGTGTTTTTCAGAATGGTGGTTAGGGTTTGGGTGTTTTTCCAGTGTTGTTGTTAGGGTTAAGGTGTTTTTCAGTGTGGTGATTTGGGGTTAGGGTGCTTTTCAGTGTGGTGGTTAGGGTTAGGGAGTTTTTCAGTGTGGTAGTTAGGGTGTTTTTCAGTGTGGTGGTTAGGGTTTGGGTGTTTTTCAATGTGGTGGTTAGGGTGTTTTTCCAGTGTTGTTGTTAGGGTTAGAGTGTTATTCAGTGTGCTGGTTAAGGTTAGGGTGTTTTTCTGTGTGGTGGTTAGGGTTTGGGTGTTTTTCAATGTGGTGGTTAGGGTGTTTTTCCAGGGTTGTTGTTAGGGTTACAGTGTTTTTCAGTGTGCTGGTTAAGGTTAGGGTGTTTTTCAGTGTGGTGGTCACAAGCTCAAAGAGGCATGTGAAAAGCAGTCACGTGAAAGTCAGAGCGTATACTGCAGGAGATGGAACACACACAAACCCCAGCGGGGGGAGGGGTGGCGGTGGGGATTTCTTGGACTTTACCAGTAAATATTATAAATATACAAAGGAGACAGGGAAGCAGGTCAGCAGGTGATTGACAATAGCCCTTTGTCTATTTACAGCTAAAGATCATGTCACGGCATCACTTACATTATGTTTTTATACCACCTTGCAGGTCTGGCAGGAAGCCAGGGATAACAACATGTGTGTGTGTGTGTATGTGTGATTGCTTTATGCGGAAAAAATGCTGCAAAGTTAGCTGCATGATGTTTATTGTGAAAAGATCATGCATGTCACATCAGCAGCCCAACCAAGTGTGTTTCTATTTATATTCTATCTATTAGTGGAGGTGCTTGACCTGTCCAATTCACCACTATTGCCTTTCTCTTTCTATTTGGTATATTCAGTAACATCTCAGATGTCGAATACAGCACAGTCCATTAGTTAACATCAGGGCTAACGTGTCAGGACGTCAGAGGCTGGCTTACGGTCAGACACAATATCAGTGTCTTCATGCAAATAGGAAATGAGCTTCTTGGTAGTACGGTAATCACTTGCTACATCACAGTTCAAATAGCACCCCCAGTGTTTCAAATAATGAGTAAATAATGGCTGTTTGGTGGTTGACTCAGATATCGAGAGACAAGTCCTATTGTGGTCACTAGGCTTCAGCGACATGATGAGACATGAGGTTATATTACCCGACCTTCACACGTGCATGTAGACAGACTACCGGGCAATATGATGTAAACAAAGAATCATAGGAGTGTAAAAATAAGGGTGTTAGTTCATGTCTACATGGCTCCAATAATGCTAAAACCCGTGACTAAAAAGTCCTAAAGAGGTTTTTATTCCATTTATTAACATTGACTCATATCACAGAAATCCTGGTACAATTAATCAGGGTTTTACTGGTCGGGGGTACACTACATACTTCATCTGAACTACAGACATAGTACAGATGTTACTTCCCAAGGTCAATGCTGTGTGAAGGTCACCTGAGCAACAACTGCTTTCATGGACTTAAACTTCTTGAAGTAGAGGTGGTCGGCGGTGAGGTGCAGCAAGCAGGTGATCTTGGCCTCCTCTGCCGTTCTCCTCCCACGGCTTACTGCTGCCTCCTGCGGGACGGCGAGAGAAAGGGTCACATGGGAGGGAGGGGGGTCACGGTTGAGAACCGGCAGGAACACAACTGATGGGAAGAACATCTGCTCAGACCATTTGACAGAAACCCATGATTGGAAGTGATGCAGCCAGGCAGGCATGATAGGAATAAATGTCTCCACAATCTGTGTTGACAATGGACGCTGGGGACAACACCTCCCTTGATGAACAATAAGCCGGCGACCCAAAGAGAACATTAGCTGAATAGTCCAGACGAGGCGGATGTCTACTGGGAGACTTTTGTCAACACAGTCGAGCCATACTGTACAGATACTATACTTATGAATTACACCTGCACAAGCATGCTAACATGCTAACATGCTCATCCTGTTTCTTTTATTTGAGCCTGATGTTGTTATATATTCAACACATTTTATGAGGACATATACAAGCTTGGGCTGCACAGCGGTGACCGAGTGGTTAGCATGAAGGCCTCAGTTCAATTCCACCCTTGGCCATCTCTGTGTGGAGTTTTCATGTTCTCCCCGTGCATGCGTGAGTTTTCTCCGGGTACTCCGGTTTCCTCCCACATTCCAAAATCATGCTAGGTTAATTGGCGACTCTAAATTGTCCATAGGTATGAATGTGAGTGTGAATGGTTGTTTGTCTATATGTGTCCTGTGATTGACTGGCCACCAGTCCAGGGTGTACCCCGCCTCTCGCCCGAAGACAGCTGGGATAGGCTCCAGCACCACCCGCGACCCTCATGAAGATAAGCGGTAGAAAATGAATGAATGAATATACAAGCTCATCAAAACTAGGCAATAATCCATCCATCCGTCCATCTTCTATCGCTTATCGGGGTCGGATCGCGAGAGCAGCCGAAACAGGGAGGCCCAGACTTCCCTCTCCTCTTCCCTCTCGTTTCCAGTGTATGAGCTATATACCTGTATAAAGTGTGTGATGGACACAGTGGACTTCCCTACCTCATGGAGTTTTAGGCTTTGGGCAAGTACATTTAGATGTTCAACACCACAGAATCCAGGTGCAAGTCCAGTTTGTCTCGTTGGGAGGACTGCGGGAAAACCAACACACCTCATTAGAATGCTAACCTCTGTCTTCAATCTTTATTCATCATTCATGGACAATCAATACATACTTCTTATTGTTTTTTTTATTTCCCTACTTACCCATGGACCAAGAAGAATGCTGACAACCATCACAGTGTCAGATATCATTTATCATGAACCCATTAATTTGTTATCACTTAATGAAAACCACCTTGTCTGATATCATTTATCCTGAATCCATTCATTTGTTATCATTTAATGAAAACCACCATGTTTGATATCACTTATTCTGAATCCATTCATTTGTTACCATTTAAGGACAACCACAATGTCGGATATCATTTATCCTGAAACCATTCATTTGTTACCATTTAAGGAAAACCACCATGTTAGATATCACTTATTCTGAATCCATTCATTTGTTACCATTTAATGAAAACACCATGTCTTATACCATTTATCCTAAATCCATTCATTTGTTACCATTTAAGGAAAACCACCATGTCTGATATCATTTATCCTGAATCTATTCATTTGTTACCATTTAAGGAAAACCAGCGTCTGATATCATTTATGCCGAAACTATTAATTTGTTACCATTCAATGAAAACTGGTGTCTGATATAATTTATCCTGTACCCATTCATTGATTACCATTTAATGAAAACCACCGTGTCTGATATCATAATCCTGAACCATTTATCATTTATCCTGAATCTATTCATTTGTTACTATTTCATGAAAACCAGCGTCTGATATCATTTATGCCGAAACTATTAATTTGTTACCATTTAATGAAAACCGGTGTCTGATATCATTTATCCTGTACCCATTCATTTATTACCATTTAAGGAAAACCACCATGTTTGATATCACTTATTCGAATCCATTCATTTGTTGCCATTTAATGAAAACGCCCATGTCTGATATCACTTATCCTGAATCCATTAATTGTTACCATTTAAGGAACACCACCATGTCTGTGATAATTTATCCTGAATCCATTCATTTGTTACCATTTAAGGAAAACCACCACGTCTGATATCATTTATCCTGAATCCATTCATTTGTTACCATTTAAGAAAAACCACCATGTCTGATATCATTTATCCTGAATCTATTCATTTGTTACTATTTCATGAAAACCAGCGTCTGATATCATTTATGCCGAAACAATTAATTTGTTACCATTTATTGAAAACCGGTGTCTGATATCATTTATACTGTACCCATTCATTTATTACCATTGAATGAAAACCACCGTGTCTGATATCATAATCCTGAACCTATTGATTTGTTACTGCCGGTACAGTCACTGATGATACAGTCAGTGTTCATCTGACTCTCCGGTGTTAATGTTAGTGCGGTATCATAAGTGTAGTATTCCATGTAATGGTAATGATATTGGTTTTATTTAAACAGTATTGACCCCTGGGGAACTCCGTATGTAATATATGAACTTGCAAATGTGTGTTCTCCTAGCTTTACGTATTGCTTCCTGTCAGCTAAGTAGCTTTCGACCCAGTTCAGAACTAATCCTCTTATTCCGTACCTTTCTAATGTAGTTATTAGGATGTCATGATTGATTGTATCAAATGCTTTTGTCAGATCCATGAATACTGCGGCTGCACACTTCCTATGATTTATAGCGTTAGTGAGGTAGAAAATGTTAGCTCTGTATCCATAATGACTTTCTGATAGTAATTTGTTCACATTAATACATTTATCCAGGTAAAGTAGGTAGAGGAACAGTAGGAGAAGTCAAATAAATAAGAGTAAGTATGGAATAAGCTGTACTCTGCATAAAGTAAACCATAGCACAGTTAACGTCTGCAAGCTGGTTTTGAACAAACAGAGAAGCTTCCATTGTAATGTAGGCCAAGGTCACTACCAGGGGGGAGACCAATCAAGGTGTTTTATCCTCCTGGAGTCATAAATATGGGTCGTGTTTGATGCAGGTGCGGCCAAGAATTAGCTGAAGAGCTCCTGGAGACAGAGACGTGCTTGTATTGTGGTTGTGGTAGCTATAAACCTACTTTATCTCCTTATCTGTAAGTCCAATATAGACATCAATGTTTTCCTTTGGCGCTTGCACATTGTGCCCATGCAAGCTTAACAATAGTTTTGGGACACTTGGCCGGGGAAAGTGAAAACACAGGAAGTGAAAATATTTTTTTGCAGCAATAACAGCTGCCACTCCCCAGGGAAGACTTAGTTCAAGTGTGGCAGAACCACCTTCATCAAGTCCATGATGTATTCCTCACAAATCCTAAAAATCTCTCCGCCTGCATTTGCAAGAGTCACATGACTATACAATGTAATTGTCAAGCCTATCAAAAGAAAAGAGCACTTCTTTTCTTTCTTTTTCACTGCATTTTTTCCCATCATTCACAATCCTTTGTGAAACAGGAACACATATTACATTCCCCATCTGTGCCTTCTAAAGATATGAAAAAGGGGGCATAACAATGCATGCAATGGGACACACCTACTTCGAACATAAAGCCCCCCCCCCCCCAAAAAAAAATGATATAATGTCAAACTTGCAGTATTTGCTTTTATATAACAACATACAGATAGGAAGTCCCTTGCTCCATTGCGCTTCAGCTTTCACACACAGTTTTCTTTTTTTGGTGCATCTTAGTGCTTTTTTTTTTAGACATTTTTTGCAGTGTATGAACGTTGTTACAGGCCGAGCCTGGCCATTCAAGAAGAATTGCAATGTGGGAAGTTGAGTGTTGTAGTCTTCTGCGTCCTGATTTGGCTGTAGACCACCAGCTGTTGGGGTCCCGGCCATACATGGCTACCAAACTAGCTAACCGCCAATACTGTAAAGAATAGAAGGGACAGAAGAAGCCAACCGAAATGCTCTGCACCCAAATGGCAGAAGAAGCTGGACCTCCACATATGCCGAAGGAAGGCAAGCCACACAAATCCTCGACTCATGACGTGAAGGAATAAAAAACCATGCTTCAACAAGGACACAAAAATGCTACAGCCGAACTGTGAAGATGCACGGTAAGAGGAGCTAATTAAAATTCAACTTTAAGAGTATTTCAACAAGAGAAATGTGAGAAAATGTTAATAACTGTCTGAAAAAAATATTTTACTGCCTTAAAACACAAAATGATTGTATAAAAATGATGCTGGCTACTTTACAACTGCAGGCTAAGTACTGCAAGCTGTATTGGGAACCCACGCCCTGCGATAAATGAGGGAACACTGTACTTCCACAAAGGTATAGTAGGTGTGAACCATTATGTACATATTTAGCTGCCGCATGCTAGCTGTTTTTCTCTCTTTAGAAAACACGGAAAAGGGAATGACACAAGTAGAAATAAAAGAGTGCACTTTTCCTTTCAAAGAGAAACAGTCAATCCAAAAGCAAATATGAGCACTGGCGGACTTTCAACACAGAGCAGACAGATTTGGAAATATGGCGTTCCCAAAGGGGCTTTCTGGAGAAATCAGCGGGATAGGTCTGACTTTGGGACGGTTGAAATAATGCTGGCCCACAGGGGAGCCGTTGCATTGGTGCAGCTCCATCAGTGGCGAGTCCAAGTCAGCCAAGAGTGCATCAGGTGGAGACATTAAGGCATCGTCTGGCAGCCAATCCTCCACGTTGTGTTGAGTCACATGACCTGGGATGACTTTTACGTTGTTTGCAGTCATAAGGGAAAACAAGCAGGTGATGTTGTGTCGGCTAACAACAAAGCTTGCCAAGGAGGCGTTCCCGTCCTGCCAACGCATCTTTGCAGCCCGGTAGAGTCACAACACACCATGGGGTCACACCACACCACAAAACTCTCATGCAGCCAATCACAAAGCTGCATTTTGTGCCATACGTCACACAAGTGGAAGGAGGCGGGGTTGTGGGGGAGATGACATTTAGGCCCCGAGCTAAGCGCTCATCTTTTGGCCTTGTTTGTACGCCGATCAACTTGGTGCACACAGCAATCCACTCAATAGCAGGCGCCTCGGATGCATGCTAAGCTTTGCAGACTGCATGGTGACTCTACACCACACTAATCAAAGTTTGGAAACAACGGGATGATTTCTCAATCCCTGCCTTGTGCAAAGCCGCTGACCAGCGATTCTGAAAACATTACAGGATGATTCATGGCCACTTTGACGCAATATTAAAACGACTTTTGGACATCCACGTCCACATTCAGGCCCCAGAGGCCGACTGAAAATGTCCGACTTAGCAAAAAAGATGACAAAATAGCCGTGCAGTATTCCCAGACATTTTTGAAATATTCATATCTTACTGTCACATGGACCAACATATACACACTACAATATTACAGTATGTCTCATCCACAGTCTAGTCATATTTAAGTTGTTTTAAAGTCGTAGTTAAGTGGTAGTTAAGTCGTATTAAAGTCATATTAAAGTCCTATAAAAGTTATATTAAAGTCCTATAAAAGTCATGTTAAAGTCATATTAACGTCATATTAGTCTTATTAAAGTAATATGAATGTTGTATTAAAGTCATATTAAAGTCGTATTAAAGTGATATGAAAGTGGGATTAAAGTAATATTCAAGTCATGTTAAAGTCATATTTAAGTCATACTCATGTAAGATTAAAGTAATATTAAAGTCACCTTAAAGTCGTATTAAATTCATATTAAAGTTGTATTTAAGTCGTATTAAGGTCCCATAAAAGTCATAATAAAGTCATAATAAAGTCATAATAAAGTCATAATAAAGTCATATTAGTCGTGTTGAAGTTGTGTTGCAGTCGTGTTGAAGTTGTGTTGAAGTCGTGTTAAAGTCGTGTTAAAGTTGTATTAAAGTCATATTAAAGTCTTATTAAAGTCGTATTAAAGTTATATGAAAGTTGTATTAAAGTTGTATTAAAGTCATATGAAAGTCGGAATACATTTTTTAATGCGCAATTAACGTGTGCTCCTCCTGTTTGACCCTCGGCCCCCACCGTAGTTTGGTTGAAGCACGGTAACTCTGTAGCCACAAGCTGGAACAAATATTGATGGGAAATGGAGAAAGAAAAGAGTATTTAGTTTGGTAAAGTTAGCTTCAAAGACCTGGCAGATGGCTCTTGTAGCAAGACCAAAGTTATTTGGATCTACTGTCGCTGTGTTTGACTTCTCACGGATTCCATGGCCTGCCAGAGACTGGAGCAGTGCAGGTATTGTTTTTATTGTCATATACAGTGCTACCTTGGCATAAGAGTGGCCCAACTAACCAGTGCTTTTCACTGATGATTTTGGCATCGAACTGCCAGCTAAATTGGACTTCCAGCTGCTATTGACGGGCTGTCAATGTGATGACCGTGGCTGAAGTCCAGTGTTTTGCTAGCGTTAGCCATTTAGCATGGAACTACCACAATGATGCACATTAGCACTCAAAGTCATCAAATCTTACCTTTATGCATTCCCACATTGTATCAGCATTCGGGAGCAAGTATGAGGTGAAAGAAAAAGGGGGAAAATACATCCAAATACATCTATACAGCCCTCTTTGCATCGAAGAACGTAGGATGGTGTGTTCAATGACCCTCAAAAAAGTAGGACAAATCGCATTATACATTCAAAAACTGTGGAAATAGTTAGAGTATTATATTAAAATAATACTTAATGTAATAATAATGATGAATTTCTATGTATTTTAATGTGTTTTAAAAGAGACAATGAAATGAGAAATGAAATTAGGTTTGCAATTTGGATGAAATCTTTTATGACTATTGCTCTTATGTTTTAGGTATTTTCATTTGTACATTTCATGAAGGAAAGGTGCATTGAGGCAATTCTTTAATAATAATAATCCTTTCTGAATGTTCCTAAATAGGCTTTTTACTCATAAACATTTAGAATTTAAAAGCTGTATCATAAATAAACAAATCTTATTTTGAGCTGACACAAATAAACAAAAACATCTTTGTGTGAGAGGTCTCACTTGCTCACATTTGGAATTTGCCACTGAATTTGCTTGTGGGCGGGGTTTAAGAGCTAATAATAAAGAAAAATAGTAATACAAAAATATGCTTACTGTATTGTTTTAAATAATGGCCCAAAGTTTGAAATTTATATCCATTTACATACAATTTGATGGAATTGTTGTTGTAGTTGCACATCGAATCGTTTATCAACTAGCCCTAAGTGGAAGTCATGGAGCAAAAGGGAGGGTCCATACAGGGAGGGCGTTGCTAATAAACTTTTCCCACCGCAATCAGTGGCTCTACCAGTGTTTCTTACATACTGGTAGTCCCCCAAAACAGATGAGACTTTACCCATGCTATAGAAAACCTAAGGCTAAAATGCTAAAGCTAAATAGCATTGAGAGACGTCTTGAAGTAACCCCTTTTCCTTAGAAACTCCTATACGGTTTTTCAACTCCTAGAAAGTTGGGTTCGCAGCTAGTGGCACAAACTGGAAGTATATAATATTGTGCTATTGATCATAAAAAGTCGTATATTTGAACAATATTTCATAATCAACATGAGCTTAATCCTGGGGGGGTGAAATGATGCAAATGATGAAATGATGAGTCCAAAGTGTATGTTTGTGGTAGAGCCACCAATCATTTCAGATCTACAGCAACTCTAAATCCAACCCCCTGGGGCCGCACCGGGGTCCCACATCCGAGGGTGACGCCATGCCTCTCCAGGGACATTCAAGCTTTTGTTCAGCTCCCAGACCACGTCCACAGGAAGTGGAAGAACAGGTCCTACCAGACGAGAATGTCCACTGGCTGTGCGCCCGTCCACAGATGGGGAGCGTCCATTGTTGTGTGGAAACACCGTGTGCCACATTCTTCACCCTTTCCTGCAAGATAATTGGGCGTTCTCTCGTGTTTGGCTGTGGCGTTCAGAGGGGGCGGAACAAGGCCACACTCCAGGTTCAACATGTGGAGAGAATTTTGGTGAACACGCCTGCTGCCACACATGCTTGTAGATTTATAGCCACACACATCTTATGCTCCTCAGTAGCACACCATCTTGTCTAGCTTTAGGGTGTGTGACCACTCTGGTCTAGTTTGTTGGTACTATACCTTTAAGGGCATGAGGATCAGAACCAGGTGGTTTTGATTTGACCTATGTACGTTTGCTCAGTGCAGAGGAGTTGCCCAGTACGGCTTTGGACCTGATAAACAGCTGCCAGACTCATGCACGTTTCTAGCTATTATGGGTTTATAATGGGTTTATTATGGTTTTATTCTGGTTTAATTATGGTTTAATATGATTATTATGGGCTATTGTGAGTTTATTATGGTTTAATATGGTTTTATTATGGTTTAATTTTGTTATTATGGTCTATTATGGGTTTATTATGGGTTTATCATGGGTTTATTATGGTTACTATGGTCTATTATGGTCTATTGTGGGTTTATCATGGTCATTGTGGTTTATTATAGTTATTATGGTCTATTATGGTTTATTATGGGTTTCTAATGGTTAAGTTTATCATGGTCATTATGGTTTATTATGGGTTTATTATGGTTATTATAGTTTATTGTGGTCTATAACGGGGTTGGTATGGTCTATTATGGTCTATTGTGGGTTTATCATGGTCATTATGGTTTATTATGGGTTTATTATGGTTATTATGGTCTATTATGGGTTTATTGTGGGTTTATTATGGTTAGTATGGTCTATTATGGGTTTATTATGGATATATCATGGGTTTATTGTGGTTATTATAGTTTATTGTGGTCTATAATGGAGTTGTTATGGTCTATTATGGTCTATTGTGGGTTATCATGGTCATTATGGTTTATTATGGGTTTATTGAGGTTATTATGGTCTATTATGGGTTTATTGTGGGTTTATTATGGTTAGTATAGTCTATTATGGGTTTATTATGGTTATTATGTTTATTATGGTCTATTATGGGGTTGTTATGGTCTATTATGGTCTATTGTGGGTTATCATGGTCATTATGGTTTATTATGGGTTTATTGAGGTTATTATGGTCTATTATGGGTTTATTGTGGGTTTATTATGGTTATAATGGTCTATTATGGGTTAGCGTGGGTTTATCGTGTTTTTATTGTCACGCCCTGTGTGGGTTCGTGCGTGACAGTTTGTTTATGTTCCCTGTCTGGGCTTTGGTTTCCCTTTTGAACACTCTGGTTTTGTATTGGACTTCCTCTTTTGCCCCGTCTGCCTTAGTTGCCATGGTTACCCACACCTGTCCCTAATTTGTCACCTCTATTTAGTTCAGGTGTGTGCCTCTCCTTTTGTTGGATCATTATCGTTTGTCTGTTTGCTACCTGAGTTGCTTTTCACTGCTGCTGCAATTACTGCACGCAATAAATATTATTTACCTGCTATTGGTCCTGCTCTCTGCATCCTGGGGTCGAACTTTAAAGCTCTCAAGCCGAACCCTGACATCTATCATGTTATTATGGTTTATTATGGTCTATTATGGGGTTGTTGTGGTCTATTATGTATGGTCTATTCTTATTAGTATGTGTTTATCATGTTTTTATCATGTTGTTATGGTTTATTATGGTCTATTATGGGGTTGTTATGGTCATTGTGGTTTATTATAGTTATTATGGTCTATTATGGGTTTATTATGGTTTATTTATGGTTTTTACACGTCATCATATCAAAATCCGTCTTTGGGATCAGACATGCGGGTTTATGGGATTGCTATTGAATGAGTTGATGAGCTGACAGAAGCCATGTGGTGTTCCAGTGAAGCAGCGCTAGCAAGCAGCGCTAACAACAAAATTACAGGGGTGCCCACATTTCTGGACCTGTTTCAGTTGAAGTGTGTTCAATTCTTATGTGCAGCGCTACTGTGTCCAGTCGTTATGGGATGTATCACAATGAAATAATCCATTACATTGTCTGGATGTGGTTGGTGCTCCCCCAGCACTAACCATGATTTGCTCAGTGTTATGATGGAAATTCACATGGGAGCACACAAGGTGGAATATGGTAGGGGTGCAATCAGTCCGTCCAATTAGTCACCACTTTCATGCTGCTGCAACGTGTTCCCTCACCCATGTCATCTTCACGATAGATGATGGAGTGGTGATGGATGATGTTGTATCTGTGGGCCGCTTCCACGTGATAAGTGGCGTTGAGCGTGCGGATGGTTCCTTCAAACTGGCCCTGTAACACCGATCCATGACACGTTGAACCGTCTTCCCCTGCAAGAACACCAAGACAGAGACAACCACGTCAGCCTGAGTGAATCCTTCTGAAGGCTTCACACGCTCACCTTCCAGGGTGCCTGAATATAAGTGCGAGAGGTCGGGCGCCGCGCCGCCATCTTCACTGATCACCTCAAAGTCGCTGGAGAACTCCTGGGAGGCTCGTCTCAGGCGCAAGCGGAATGTTCTACAGGAAACACCGACACACGTAAGCTGTTACGCTTTCTCAAACATTGCTGTTGAAATCACTTCCTGGGTCAGGCTGTCACCTTCCAAAACCTTGATGACCGTGCAGGCAGTCATGCATAAAGACTTTAGACACCCTTTTACTAAGCATCACTAGTTCATGAGGAACCATCCTACCTAACACAGACTACTACTCATCACTTCCTCACTAACTACTCTACTCGTTATTTCCTCATTAATTCCTCAGTAACTACTCTACTCATTATTTCCTCATTAATTCCTCTGTAACTACTCTACTCGTTAAATCCTCATTAGTTCCTCGGTAACTACTCTACTTGTTAGTTCCTCATTAATTCCTCGTTAACTACTCTAATTGTTAGTTCCTCATTAGTTCCTCGGTAACTACTCTACTCGTTAGTTCCACATTAATTCCTCAGGAACTACTCTAATCGTTAGTTCCTCACTAACTACTCTACTCATTAGTTCCTCGGTAACTACTCTACTCATTAGTTCATCACTAATTCCTCAGTAATTACTCATTAGTTCCTCAGTAACACCTCTACTTAGTTCCTCACTAACTACTCTACCCTAGTTCTTCATTAGTTCCTGGTAACTACTCTACTCATTACTTCCTCACTAACTACTCTACTCATTAGTTCCACAGTAACTACTCTACTCATTACTTCTTCACTAGTTCCTCAGTAACTACTCTACTTATTAGTTCCTCACTAACAATTCTACTCGTTAGTTCCTCATTAGTTCCTGGTAACTACTCTACTCATTACTTCATCACTAACTACGCTACTCATTACTTCCTCATTAATTCCTCAGTAACTACTCTACTCATTAGTTCCTCATTAGTTCCTCAGTAACTACTATACTTATTAGTTCCTCACTAACTACTCTACTCGTTAGTTCCTCTTTAGTTCCTGGCAACTACTCTACTCATTAGTTCCTCAGTAACTACTCTACTCATTAGTTTGTCAGTAACTACTCTACTCATTACTTCCTGACTAACTACTCTACTCATTAGTTCCTCTGTAACTACTCTACTCGTCACTTCCTCACCAACTACTCTACTCATTAGTTCCTCACTTCCGCTTTATCTGTGGCATGGCAAAAAAATATGCTTTTGATGTGTCATCTTTGAAACTTCACATGATTGACTTTGCAGCTTCCCCGTTTCTACAGACAAAGCGGTAGTGTGGGCGTATTAGGTGACATTGGACCATGGTCACAGCAAGTCCACACCTGTGAAAAGCAGTAAAGTCCAAGTCCAGCGTGCGTCTCTGAGGTTGTGCGGCTCTCCGGGCTCGTAGGTGCTTCCTGTGGAGATCCTCCTTGTCGTATGCGATCCCCTCATAGTGACTTATGTACGGGCTGATCAATCCTGCAGTGCCTTACGGTAGAGGAAGACAGCAGCTTGGTATCAAACATTCTACCTTTGCAGAGCAAAGGAAATGCTGCAGTTGACTGCTACAGATGAGCCAAGTTAATGCCTACGGTGATTGTACTACAGTAGTACGGTGACATTGTACTACAGTAGTAAGGGGATGGTGATTGTACTACAGTAGTACTGTGACATTGTACTACAGTAGTATGGGGATGGTGACATTGTACTACAGTAGTACAGGGATGGTGATTGCACTACAGTAGTACGGTGGCATTGTACTACTGTAGTACAAACATTGTGATTGCACTACAGTAGTACGGCGACCTTGTACTACAGTAGCACGTGATGGTGATTGTACTACAGTAGTACTGTGACATTGTACTACAGTAGTATGGGGATGGTGACATTGTACTACAGTAGTACAGGGATGGTGATTGCACTACAGTAGTACGGTGGCATTGTACTACAGTAGTACAAACATTGTGATTGCACTACAGTAGTACGGCGACCTTGTACGACAGTAGCATGTGATGGTGATTGTACTACAGTAGTACTGTGACATTGTACTACAATAGTACGGGGATGGTGACATTGTACTACAGTAGTACAGGGATGGTGATTGCACTACAGTAGTACGGTGGCATTGTACTACTGTAGTACAAACATTGTGATTGCACTACAGTAGTACGGCGACCTTGTACTACAGTAGCACGTGATGGTGATTGTACTACAGTAGTACGGTGACATTGTACTACAGTAGTATGGGGATGGTGACATTGTACTACAGTAGTACAGGGATGGTGATTGCACTACAGTAGTACGGTGGCATTGTACTACAGTAGTACAAACATTGTGATTGCACTACAGTAGTACGGCGACCTTGTACGACAGTAGCACGTGATGGTGATTGTACTACAGTACTACGGTGACATTGTAGTACTGTATGTAAATGCCAAAATTGTGGTGTAGATTGTCAACTTTGACAGAAAGAGAGGCTAACCAGGGGCGGATGTTAACCGAGGTACTACATAGTAGTAAACAGTAGTACATGTCATGTTTACTATTTAGCCTGAGGTCCATCTTATTTTTATTGATTTGATTTTCTTTACATTACAATTCAAATATATTTGTTCGATCCCATTCTTGCTGCACCATTGCTCTTCTATTCCCGTTTTCTGTTATGTCTAGCCACATTTGACCTCCAAAAAGAGCTGGATCAGTGAATCAAAGTTGACGTGTGTTCCAAAAACACTATCAACAGCGTGGACATCCCGTGAATTTGCAAGGACTGCAGGAACACACAAAGAAGTCTAAAAAAAGGAAGTGTTGATTCACTCCTGCCCACGTCCTTGTAGTCTGTTTATATTTATATATTACATTCATCCCATCATAGGTCACCGTGACATAATCCTGCTCCTATCCCACTTATCACCTAATTCTTGTCACTTCCAAAACTTGGTAGTACATTGGTAGATAAAAAGAGGCTCCATGTTCAGGCTCCATATGAAGCACATTGATTTTATTCTTCTTATCAACATTGCCACACCCAAGAACTACATTAATAGCGTAGTGAGCTACTAGCCGGCTAGCGACTAGCTTTAGCACACACTGGCTCCCAATGCCTCAGGCCGCTAGCCAAAGGTAATGCTACATATTTTAGTTTTGGACCCAGGAAGGAAGTTATACTAAAATACTCCAAGTATAACATGTTAGCATCAATGTACCTGTTACTACATGCTCACAGCATGGATAGAAAACATTGATGGAGTTTTTTGGGGCTCTTTAAATAGCCGCCTTTCTAGCCATGACATGCATTCATCAGCTGCCTCTTTTATCTGACAGAAAAGAAGACAGAAGACAGAAAACAGAAAGACAGAGAAAGAAAAAAGAAACATAACCAGAATAGTTTTTATTGCCATTGTCAGTGCAGATTACACAAAGTAGGACCTTTTTGCTTTCTGTTGGTGTAACATAAAATAGGCTAGTAATAAAAAAAAGTATTACAACTATCAAGGCATGCAAAATAAGTTAGATTAAGTTAAAGCAGGCGGCACGGTGGTGGAGTGGTTAGCACGCAGACCTCACAGCTAGGAGGACCAGGGTTCGATTCCACCCTCGGCCATCCCACACATTCCTCCCACATTCCAAAAACATGATAGGTTAATTGGCGACTCCAAATTGTCCATAGGTATGAATGTGAGTGTGAATGGTTGTTTGTCTATATGTGCCCTGCGATTGGCTGGCGACCAGTCCAGGGTGTACCCCGCCTCTCGCCCAAAGACAGCTGGGATAGGCTCCAGTACCCCCGCGACCCTTGTGAGGAAAAAGCGGTAGAAAATGAATGAATGAATGAATGAAAGTTAAAGCAAATGAAGTAATATATAGGATAGATGCAGATAGATGCCCCCCCCCACAACCACCCATCCCCATCCAACACACACTAACTGCACTAAGGATCTCCACGAGTGATGAGATTATATATGGCATATATAGCATATATAGCATAGAGCATATATAGCATATATAGCATAGATGTAGCATCGATGCAACCCCCCCAAAACACACACTAACTGCACTAAGGATCTCATTGAGTGATAGGATGATATATAGCATATATAGCACAGATGTACCATTGATGCAGCCCCCCCCCCCAAAAAAAACACACACTAACTGCACTAAAAATCTCCATGAGTGATAGGATGATATATATAGCATATAAAGCATATATAGCACCGATGTAGCATCGATGCAGCCCCCCCACAAAACACACACTAACTGCACTAAGGATCTCCATGAGTGATAGCATAATATATAGCATAAATAGCATAGATGTAGCATTGATGCAGCCCCCCCAAAACACACCCTAACTGCACTAAGGATCTCCATGAGTGATAGGATGATACAGCCAAGTGTGTGAAGGAGCCATGTTGCAGTTCTTCCTTCCTGCAGCTGCACCAAAACATCCTGTGCAATAACCATGCAATAAACTGTGCAATAAACCAGTGACTTGGTCAACATGTGTACTATAGTTTATAGAACTTCCGATTTGTATTACCCTGATTTATCTACTTTGATACTAAGCATTGTGGAAGATGGACAACATTCCCAGAAACGAAGTTGAAGGTGAGAAACTGAAGTGGACAGATCCCAAAGCCGGCTGTTGAGTTAGAAAGCATGTTGAATATGACGTCCATAAAAGAGGCTGCGGCGTGTTGGAGATATTTGGGATCCCAAAGTCAAGCCAACATGTCCTTGCTTGTCCACGCGGAGAACCTATGTACTTATTCCAGAAACACAGAGGTGATTGTCACCAGCAGCTTTGGCGAGAGGACGGCTTTGGACAAGCGAGATGACAGAGATTGGTTCATGAGAAAGACATCCGTCCTACCTGCAATCCCTTCCCAGCTTCCCACCAACAGGCAACCAGCAACCAGCAGGCAGCAAACTTCAACCCTCATGATGGTCTCATTCCACCTTGTCTTTGTCCTCTTCTGTCTTCTTCACGTTTCCGCCTCCACTTCTCCTTCATACCTTCTCACCACCTCTCTCCTTGAGGGACTCGAATCCGCGGTCTCCCCTGGAAGCAGGAATGTGTGGAGTTGGGAAGTCGGTGCAGAGGAGGCAGATTCAGACTTGTTAGCGTTCATGCAGGCCCACCAAATCTGTGGCGCACACCATGACAAGAAAAACACAGGCAGTCAGATGTGAGGAATCAAGTTGGAACCTGAAGATGCGATCAAACCTTACACTGCACATCTGCTGGATTGAGGTCTTGGCTCGGGTGGAAGACTTCAGGAATCTCAGGATCCTGTTCACAAGGGAGGGGCGTGAAATGGACAGGTGAATCGGTCCTCCGAGCTTTAGCTAGCCACCAAAAGAGCAACAAACGTGAACCCTGAAGGTTCTCATCATCCCTCACATGGAGATGAGCCAGCTGAGATGGCTCGGGTATCTAGTCCCGAGGCCCCCCGGACGCCTCCCTGGTGGGGTGTTATGGGCACGCCCAGCTGGAAGGAGGCCACGGGACAGAACTAGGACAAGCTGGAGGGATTGTCTTACAGCTGGCCTGGGGTCGCCCACTATGGTGTCCACCCAGGTGGAACTGGAAGAGGAGGCCTAAGAAGTATTGACTTCAGTGAAAACACGGGTTGTGCATCAGCCTACATTTTTAGGATGCTAATTTTATTGTAAGCTTTGCTAGAAGTTCTACCAAAATGTAGAACTAACATGTTAGAGTTCTTTTCAGAAGGCTGAATAGGTGGAATAGGTCGCCTCTTTTTATCCGTTTGTATATCTTTAGAAGACACAGAAAAGAAAAAGACATGTTCATGTCTCTTTACGGCTTTTTCCTGATTTCGGAGTCGCTACAGCGGATCTTTTGATCCGCTTACTTGATGGGCATAGTTTTAAAGAAAGTGTGCTTTTCCTTTAAGAAAGGCTTTTGGAAAAGCATACCACTTCCACACTGAATGTGAGGAGAACTTCTTTTCACTCTATCATGATGGTCTTCCAATATCCCGTCTCTGGTAAGGGAACATTACTGACTCCTAGTGGTGTTAGCTGGGAGGCGGACATCAGTCATTCATTCATTTAGCAAGACAAGATTAAAAACGGACTTAGGTGTGTCCCATTATGGGCATGCCTCTTTTTTCAGCTCTTTTGATAGTAGGCGCAGAAAAGACAAATATTACAAATATTGGACAAATATTATTATAATATGTATTTCATGTCCCACATAAGGGTCGACATTCCTCAAAAAGCAAACCCCCCCCAAAGAATAAACATTTTAGCTAAGGAATGCATGAAGCCAGATGACATAACAGCAGGTCACTGCACCCTAAACCTGTTTCTTGGATCCTACACCAGACCCCACCCCCACATCCAAAACACCCTCCACCCTGCCCCCAATTAATCATTCACCACTCCCAGAACCCTCCCTCTCATCACCCATTGGCTGGCGGAGGATCACCCGGACTTGAGAAACACACTTTCCATTGGACTTCTGTAACCTTTCCAACAGACGATGATGTTGAAATAAATACATCCAGTACTCCTTCATAGGCCCAGTACTACTAAAACCTCGAGCTGTACTATCGTTACCTTGACATACGTACGTCTTCATATACACGATAATGTTGAAATAAATACATCCAGTACCCTTTTCATAGGCCCAGTACTACTAAAGCCTGTAGCTGTACTATCGTTACTAAGAAGATGACATTAGGATGGTGAGTTTCAAAGGTGAAGCCAAACTCCAGCAAGATGGAAGTGATGGCTGTGAGGCGTTTATGGTCTATGGAATATGTGCCATTCAGTCGCAGACAAAAAGATCAGGAGGTTCTTTGAATGTGGGAGTTCATAGGGTACGGGAATGATCAAACACCATCTTTTTTGCAAACTGTGCACTCAATCCCCCCACTTGCCAAACCTGACCCCTTTTCCGGACAATATCCCGCCTGTGTGACGTACACAATGAGTGCATTGTACTCAACACATACACGGCACGGAAACCATAGCCACATTTCACTTAGTCTTCAAAATGTTGCAGAAAAACTTGGTATGGAACCATGTTTGATTATAGATGCTGCACAGTTGTAGATGTTGGGGGTTGGGTCTACTTTGGTTGACCTAGAAAAAAGCAGCATAAACATTCATTTTAACACAAAGGACACAAACCTAGCACTAAAAAAGAGCATATTTCACCACAGTTTTGAGTGAGGTGTGGGGCCACTTTTATTCAGGTGCTTCCTATCACCTGGTGTAATAGGCACAGCTGCAACACACCCCAGTCAGGGCCTTTATATGCCATGCTGTCTGCTCGCCAGGTTGCCAGATTGTTGTTTACCTTGCCCTCTGTTCCGTCATGCCACATTTGCTGTTCGTTCGCATTCACCTTTGTTTATTGTTTGTATTGTATTTATTGTTGCCAGCGCTACCCATTTAATCAGTGAGCATTTCTGTATTTATGTTTTTGCCAGCATTTGTCTGTCTTCCAAATAACTAAAAAAGATAAAAATCATTATTGAAATATTCATGCAAAAATGTTGCTAAAATTCACACTTTTCCTACCACATCCACATCATTTCGCAACCTGATTCCAAGACATTTGTGCAATTATCCACAGCACAAAAAATCCCTCTTTTTGCTTCCGCAAAACAAAATGCCTTTGACATAAACAGTTGTAACTACCACGTTTAGCAACCTATTAATACTTTTCCAAAGTCTAAATTCCCAACTCATACCAGACATTTAGCCCTCCCAGTACATTGCACTATCATGCTAAGTGTTAGCATGCTAACATTAGCATGTTAGCTATTTTCATGGCTAGACATATATAAACACTTAGGACTATCATGTTAGGTGTCAGCATGTTATCATTGTTAGCATGTTAAAATTAGCATAACATCATTTTCAGGCATTTTTATAGGTGGAAACTTATATAAAGACTAGCACTATCATGCTAGGTGTTATCATGCTAATGTTAACATTGCTAACATGCTAACATTAGCGTAGTAGCATTTTCATAGCTTAACACATATGTAAACATGTTCTGTGTTAGTATGCTAATGTTAGCATGTTAGCATTGCTAACTTTGGCATAGCAGCATTTTTGGCCATTTTTATTGTCAGACACATATAATTGCAGCCATTATGCTTGGTGTTAGCATGCTAATGTTAGCATGTTAGCATTGTAACATGCTACCATTTGTATGCTAACATTATCATATGAGCATTGGTAGCCTGTTAACATTAGCATAGTAGCATTTTTGGCCATTGCTATAGTCAGACGCATATAAAGACTTACCTCTATTATGCTAGGTGTTAGCATGACATGAGCATGTTGAATATGTAAAACAAATGTAGGGCTAGTATTTGTGGTGTAAATCATAAAATGGGGGGACTATGGCACTTGGGAGAGGTTTGCGCTCTCTGTGTGCTTTTCTAGCTTTTTGGGTTGTTTGGTTGTGTTCAGAATAACGTCAAGATCTGAATGGATGTGGATGAAATTTTCAGAAATTATGGGAAATTGGATATGGAAGAGTTGATTACATTTTGGGATTGATCCCGATCCAGGAATTTGTTGGATTGTAGTTATATGCACATTCGTACACAAATGTACCACTTCATCCTCCCCATATCACCATGCAGTACTTTCCTGTAAATGTATCACTTTATTCTCATGAATGAATTTCTTTTATATATATTTTCTACTTTGTTCTCAAAAATTCACAATTTTATCGTAAAAATATAATTTTTCTCATTAATGTCCTACTTTATTCTCGAAAACTTACTTTGAATTTTTTTTATTGTAAATTTATGACTTTGTTCTTGTGCATTTACCACTTTTATTGTCGTAATATTACAACATTTTTCTGTTTAATGTATAACTTTTTTTTCTTGTAAATTGACAAAATATTTCTGAGAAATGTCAGACTTTATTCTGGTAAATGTGGCGCTAATACTCTGTGATATACAGTCTGTGAAGTAATATGGTATGTGATATGGTGCCAAGTGTTCCATGGAGACATGTACATACAAGCATATAGCATATGTTCCCAAACATTATTATAGAAGCATGTTTTCACAAATGAACTGCATGCCAGGGCAATGGGAAAGGAGCTTTATCGCTTTAAAAAAATAACAAAAAAAAAACGAAAGGACTAAACGTTCACATACAGTGCAATGTCGCCCCCTGCAGGACGTTTTGTGCAACAGCAGGAAGAATGAAATAGAGCTTTTAGCAAAAGAAAGTCATGTCATACATTTTGTGGTGCAATGATAAGTATGACTATGTAGTATTAATGGCTCCAAACCAAGTGAAAACCAAGTGGGACCAATTACAGTGGAGTGGGTGTGCCCGGAGGTGGGCTGAATAGGTGCAGATTGTGGAAGATCTAGAAAGCTTTGTGTGCTGTTATGATGTGTAGCTGCTCTACAGGAGCGCACAACTCCATACCAAGGGCCGACATGAGCATTGTAGGTCCCAAATTCACTGTTCACAGTGTGGATGTATTTTGTTTAATTTAATTTCCCAGCGCACTTAAATGCAGCATATTGTTACTTCCAAAGGAAGACTTTGGCTAGGGAGACATAAGGCTCGGGTATTTGTATGGGTATAGGTATGGATACGGGTATTTGTATGGGTATTGGTATAGGTATGGATACGGGTATTTGATTGGGTATGGATATGGATACGGGTATTTGTATGGGTTTAGGTATGGATACAGGTATTTGTATGGGTCTAGATATGGATATGGGTATTTGTATAGGTTTAGGTATGGATACAGGTATTTGTATGGGTATTTGTGTGGGTATAGATTTGGATAAGGGTATTTGTATGGGTATAGGTATGGATTCGGGTATTTATATGGGTATGGGTATGGGTATGGGTATGGGTATGGGTATTGGTATAGGTATGGATACGGGTATTCGATTGGGTATGGATATGGATACGGGTATTTGTATGGGTTTAGGTATGGATATGGGTATTTGTATGGGTATTTGTATGGGTATAGATATGAATACGGGTATTTGTATAGGTTTAGGTATGGATACAGGTATTTGTATGGGTATTTGTGTGGGTATAGATTTGGATAAGGGTATTTGTATGGGTATAGGTATGGATTCGGGTATTTATATGGGTATGGGTATGGGTACAGGTATAGGTACGAGTACAGGTATGGGTATATGAATATGGCTAATATCCAATATCTTTACGTGTTATTTTTGAACGGGAAGCAAGCTTATGACGTCATTGTTTTTCTGACCTTCAACGAGGTGTAATGTTGCTTTCATCCATAAGAGGGCGCTGTCATCCATGGCTATGAATACGATGACATACTGTCCATACTTTCTGCCATGATCTGTGTGTCTTCTCTTTCATTGAACCCCGAGTGGCAGGAGACGGTCTCCTCCTGCTAGCCTGGGATATTTTCAGCTCCCTCCCTTACCTGCAAAATGTGAGATTGTCCCTCAAGCAACCTCCAAGTTCCTGGTCAGCCTGCTTCCTCCTCCTCCTCATCATCATCATCAAACGTTTGATTGAGTTCATCCTATCCCAGCATAGCCTGACCTTTGCCCTTGGGAGCTGGCAGCCAATCAGCAGCCTCAATCACATCACTTCACATTCTTCCTGCATGAGCTCTTCCAGTGATAAGTTCAGCCACACGGCTTTGCCTGCCGAGGACACGCACACGCACACGCACGGCCAACAGCCACAACATTAGGTACAGATGCTATGCTTGGAGATATGAGAAGACATTATCTCCCTACAGTGTTGGAGCATCAAGTACTGCAGTATAGTATTTCTATTTAGTCTTAGTATCAAGTATTTCTATGTACTGCACACTGTCATGTTTTCTATTTGTGTATATAGTTTTCTTCTGTTAGTTACACATAAACATTCTGGTTAGTACTTTAGTTACATTTGTTTGCCGTTGAAGTTGTTTAATTGCCATTTTAGTTAGTTAGTTCAGGCCAGATGCATATCATCACCTTGATTGGACTCTCCCAAGTGTCACCTGGAGGAGGGGGAGGTTAACTGGGTAGTTTATCTTAGTAAATGTATAGTTAAAAATAGTTGTTAAAATATATCCAGAAATTAAAACTTATATGTAATATTGAAATGCTTTTTTAACATAAGGGAAGGGTGTTGAAAATATAAATATGGTACCTTTTGTAGAAATTGCCTCACCCTCTCATTGGGGATTTATGGTTGGACTTTCACTGGTAAAATGTACTGGGTGAATTGTTGGGGGGAAGCCTGGTGTGTGCTGGGGAAAATACTGCTGGACTGTCTGGTAAAAATAAACCTGAAGAGCTCTCAACCCCATGGTCTGGTGTACCTTTCAGAGGCTATGACTATCCTGGGCTAGTAAGAGGCAATTTTCCCAACAAAATCTTACAACTAGCTATACTGGTAGGTTGGAACAAAGAAACCAAAAGAATTGGACATACATGGACGTACATGGTGGATGTGGACATACATAGTGGATGTACATGGTGGACATGGACATACATGGTGGACGTACATGGTGGATGTGGACATACATGGTGGACATGGAAGTACATGTTGGACGTACATGATGGAGGTGGACATACATGGTGGGCATGGAAGTACATGGTGGACGTACATGGTGGAGGTGGACATACATGGTGGACATGGACGTACATCCTGGACATACATGGTGGATGTGAATGTATATGGTGGACATACATGGTGGACATACGTGGTGGTGGACATGGACGTACATGGTGGATGTGGACATATATGGTGGACATGGAAGTCCATGGTGGACGTACATGGTGGATGTGGACATACATGGTGGACATGGATGTACATGGTGGACGTGGACGTACATCCTGGACATACAATGTGGATGTGGACATACATGGTGGACATGGAAGTACATGGTGGACGTACATGGTGGAGGTGGACGTACATGGTGGACATGGACGTACATCCTGGACATACATGGTGGATGTGAATGTATATGGTGGACATACATGGTGGACATGGATGTACATGGTGGACATACATGTTGGACGTTCATGGTGGAGGTGGACATACAAGGTGGACATAGACATACATGATGGACATGGATGTACATGGTGGACATACATGGTGCACATGGATGTACATGGAAGTACATGGTGGACAAACATAGTGGACATGGACGTACATCCTGGACATACATGGTGGATGTGAACGTACATGGTGGACATGGACATACATGGTGGACATGGAAGTACATGGTGGACATACATTGTGGACATGGAAGTACATGGTGGAGGTGGACATATATGGTAGACATACATGGTTGATGTACATGGTGGACATGGAAGTACATGGTGGGCATACATTGTGGACATGGTCGTACATCCAGGACATAAATAGTGGATGTAGACATACTACATGATGGATGTACATGGTGGATGTGGATGTACATGGTGGATGTGGATGTACATGGTGTACATGAACATACATGATGGGTGTACATGGTGCACATACATGGTGGACGTGGATATACGTATATGGTGGACGTGTATGATGGACATACATGGTATAGTGGACATACATAGTGGATGTACATGATGGATGTGGACATATATGGTGGACGTGGATATATATGATGGACCTAGACATGCATGATGGATGTACATGGTGGACATACATGGTGGAAGTGGATGTACATGGTGGACGTACATGGTGGATGCGGACATACATGGCAGATGGACATGATGGATGTGGACATTCATGATGGACTTTCATGGTGGACATACATGGTGGATATGGAGGTACATGGTGGACATACATGGTGGATATGAAGGAACATGGTGGACATACATGGTGGATGTACAGTATTTTCTTTAAAATAGGTCCTTTGGAGTATGTGCTTTGGTTGGATGTGGAGTGGCGTCTCTCTCTCTCTCTCACACCACTGCCAAATAAGGAGATGTCCCAGGAAGGCAGACAAGTGATCCAGACCAGTCCTTCCAGGATGGGTGGTGAGATAGGGGAGGTGTGAGAGGGTGATAGGCAGGGTACGGCATGGGGTGCATGCAGAGCGTTGAAGGAGGGATGGACGTGGTGCTTGACATCACTCCCCATATAGGGCCCTCCCTTCTTTCTCCCCCTTTATTCCCCCGTGGACACCTCCAGCGTCCTCCAGTGTCTCCCAAAGCCTGAGAAGACTCTTGAAGCTGCCGTTTTCTCCTTTGGCCAAGCCAAATCTGACACCATGGAGGCCATCAAGAAGAAGATGCAGATGCTGAAGCTGGACAAGGAGAACGCCATCGACAGGGCGGAGCAGGCTGAGACAGACAAGAAGGCAGCTGAGGACAAATGCAAACAGGTTAGCATATATGTCAGTGAATTCTATCAGGTCACATGTTGCAGCAGACATTAATAGTTGTGGTCAAAGGTTTCCATACACTTTGGTTTCAATTGGTTCAATTTGGTTCTTTTATGACTTTATTATAGGTTAACAGAAAAAGTGACCAAATCTGCTGGGTCAAAAATATACATCCACAATGCTAACATTTGGTTATATGTCCCCTGGCCATTTTTACTTCAATTAAACGATTTTGGTAGCCATCCATAAGCTTCTTGTTGGATCTTTGACCGCTCCTTTGACCAGAATTGGCGCAATTATGTTAAATTTGGACCTGTTTCTTCAGCATTGTCTACATGTTCTCAATGTAATGTGTACAGGTTTGATTAGCTTGAGAGCATTTAGCTTTGGCTTACACATCAGTCTATTGCCATAAGTTGAACTCCACAGGCCGTGTCCGTAGCTCAGCTGTAGCTCCACAAATCCACACAGGAGAGCGTTTTGTTTGTAACGAAAAAATATAAAAAAATCTCCACGTTTATTTCCAAAAATACAAACAAAATAGCTGGCTAACACAATACTTTTCAACTAACTGAAAATAGACAAAAGAGGTAAGAAAACCGTATGCCTTCTAACTCAAATGCTAACTGACAGCTAAATGTGAACCAGGAAGTATATCACTTCTATGCACTCTTAAAGGGGAAGTACACTTTTTAACAATGCATCCAAAATCTTATAAAAACATGAATTCCAATATACTTTTAAACATTTTAACTATTATATGACGTTATAAATGAAATTATTAATTATTAAACTTATATCATTGAACATGCCCCTCCCCAACAACTTCAGTCACATGAATCGAGTCCAACCACAATCTGCACCTCTGCCTCTACAAGCAGCAAATGTCAGTCAAGCCTTAAGGTGCCGCTTTTGGACCTTGGACGGCGGCCTCTCAGTCCATGGCGATGCAAAACACACTTGATTGTGGACACTGACACTTGTGTTCCAGCAGCTTCTCATTCTTGGCAGATCTGCTTTTTGATGGTTCTCAGTTGACTCTTCACCTCCCTGACCAATTTGATCTCAGCAGCAAACGATAGCTTGCATTTCCTTCATTTCCAACAGTGACATCCACATCCACGTTATACTTCCAAACTATTGTTTTCACTGTTGCTCTTGGACCTGCAGCTGCTTTGAAATGGCTCCAAGTGACCTTCCTGATTTGTTCAAGTCAATGATTCGCTTTTTCAGATCTGTGCTGAGCTCCTTTGACTTTCCATTGTCGCGTTTGTGTGTGTTTGTATCCAATGAGCTTACATGGTCTCAGTGAAGTCACCGGCTGTAGTCACTCGTAATCACTCACAAGAAGTTAAGAGGCCATGCTATGAAGCTTATTTCATTTACACAACTCTCTAAGTCATCAAAATTGCAATTCATGTTACTATATGTGGCTGGCGACCAGTCCAGGGTGTACCCCGCCTCTCGCCCGAAGACAGCTGGGATAGGCTCCAGCACCCCCCACGACCCTCGTGAGGAAAAAGCGGTAGAAATGAATGTTACTATACGTATATTTTTGACCCATCAGATTTGGTCACTTTTTCTGTTAATCTATGATAAAGTCAAAAAAGAACCAAATTTCATGAATATTTTTTGTGACAAGGAAGTATCTGTTCCAATCAGAAAAATGAGAGTTGTAGAAATAACTGGAAACTCAAGAGAGCCATGACATTATGGTCTTTACAAGTGTATGGAAACTTTTGACCACGACTGTATTAGTCGCCTATTCTAGTTTCGCAGTTCACAGTTTGGTATCAGTATAGAGTCCATCTACTACACCTACTGTACATGGACATCCTGACTACGTACGTATGAGAATGACAGCAAGGCTGTTCCATCTTCTGCTTCTTACCACTGCTTTCTCCTTCAGCTGGAAGAAGAACTGCTCGACCTCCAGAAGAAGATGAAGCAGACTGAGGATGAATTGGATAAGTTCTCCGAAGGCCTGAAAGACGCTCAGGAAAAACTGGAACTGTCGGAAAAGAAAGCTGCAGATGTAAGCTAATAAACACACATGCATGCGCTGACAAGGTGAATGAGGAATAGAGTCACAGTGGGACAAGAGTTTCCCCAAATGTCATTCTTCTTCTAGTCCCCAGTCTCTATTCCTAACTCTAACCATAACCACAGCACACGTACACACACACAACTTAGTACACCATGGACCGGCAAATCCCAGAATTTCTTATCTCCAACTGCTCAATTACTTGACATTACAAGGACAAGCAGTCCAGTCTAAATCACTGGTTCCAAACTGGCCCACTCCAAATAATTGGGTCCCAACCATCCCAGTCTAAATCACTGGTTGCTAACTGGCCCACTCCAAATAATTGGGTCCCAACCATCCCAGTCCTAAATACTATCCCAGTCTAAGGCAGTGGGTCCTAACCATCCCAGTCTAAATCACTGGTTCCTAACTGGCCCACTCCAAATAATTGGGTCCCAACCAGCCCAGTCTAAATCACTGGTTACCAACAGGCAAACTTCAAATAGTTGGATCCCAACCATCCCAGTCAAAATCAATAGTTCTTAACCATCCCAGTCTAAATCACTGCTTCCAAACCATCCCAGTCTAAGGCAATGGGTCCTAACTATCCCATTCTAAAATAATGGGTCCGAACCATCTCAATCTAAGGCATTGGGACGGAACTATCCCAGTCTAAATCACTGGGTCCTCACCATACCAGTCTAAATAACTGGATCCTCACCATCCCAGTCTAAGGCAATGGGCCCTCACCATACCAGTCGAAATAACTGGGTCCTCACCATCCCAGTGTAAGGCAATGGGCCCTCACCATCTCCGTCTAAATCACTGTGTCCTAACCATGCCAGTCTAAATCACTGGTTCCTCGCCAAGTTTTCTGCTACAAATGTCGTTGGAAAATGAAGTTTGGGTTTGGGGGCCAAGTAATCCAAAAAGGGAAGTTCAGACTTAGGAGCCAGAAGAGAAAGAAGACTGACATGTGTGCGTGTGTTCGGTGTTGATTGTCACCATGAATCATTGCAACCAAAAGAAGAATGGTGGAACATAGCACTCTTTATCGTTTGAAGTATCTGACAAAGGTGAGGACACCTCTCACACTTTCACCTGATCATCCTTAGCACCGTCTCTATCCTGAACCACTCTCACTTGTACAGGACTTATTCTCCACTTTAGTTCTTGTACATGTGTGACTTTTTTTCTTTTAATTTTGAGGTCAAGTTTTGTGTCTGGGGACCAGAAGGGAGGTTTTCCTGGATGTAGGGGGCGCACATGTAACGGCAGCGCCACGGCAAGCACTGGTTGGGTCACCTTAGCTCTCTGTCCCAGGTGGTCCTGGTTTGTCATAACTTAGCGTGTGTGTGTTCTTTTCATCCACTGTGTCCTCTTGGAGCACCTGCTAGTGGGCGTGGCTAAATGAAACTCCTGAGTGTCATTAGGTATGATACACAAGTACTTCACAAGCATTTCTACTCAGGAGCAATCAACGCCCACCCCCCATTCCCCCCCACGCGGCCCAAGTCTCACCTGTGTGCCCTCTTTTCCCATTCAGGTAGGCTAATTTCATTAGCACGACTTCTTGGCTCCTCTGTTTGACTCGGCCGCATTCCTGGCATTCCATAGCAACCCCCCCATCCTCATGCTCTACGTTCCCTCTCAGATTGCAACACTGCATATGCTAATTAGCTATCCAGTAGCTAATGTCATGGTCCTGGTTGTAGTGTCAATTGTGCCCTGGGGGCAGCCTTTGGGGGCACAGCATCAGTTGTGTTTCTCTCACATTATGGATGCACACTGCGGGTTATTGAGTTGAGCTGATTCCACTGTGATTCATTTATTAATTCATTAATTTATGATTAAAACAAATATATAGTATCTTTACTAAATCTGTCCAAAAGTGGGAAAGTTATATCCCAGTTCTTGTTTGTTATTTGTTTTTTGGATTTCCTAATGTCTACTACAGGGGTCTCAAACACGCGGCCCACGGGCCAAATGTGGCCCGCAGGACACTAGTTTGAGGCCCCCGCCTTGATAGGAAAGTTTAACGTTAGTGCGGCCCGCGCAAGTTTGATATGGATGCTGTATGGTATCATGTACCCAGAAAAAATTTAAATTTGACTAATGTTCATGTTAAAGGTTAAATAACTGTTAATAGTTGTCCTCCCTATCCATGTGGAAGTGGTAAGTTTTTGGCTATTTAAGTTTAAAGAAAATAACTTGAAGGCTTAGGCTTTTAGGTCGCTAGCTCTCTAGTTTGCGAGTTAGCATGTGTCTCAAGACCCTGCAGTTGCGCAATATGTTGTAAATAAAAAGAATATAAATGTGACTATAGTCGTGTTTTGTCATGTCTACAGGGCTCTAATAATGCTTTGGTAATTTTAATCTGAAAAAAATAATTTGTCTACCCACCAACTATATGTGGTTTAAGTTTTTATTATTTGCCGTTTTATTACTATTATTATATTTATTTATTTATTACTGATTGATTGATTTTCTTTATTCTTGATTTGTTTATTTATTTTTCATTTTGTTTCGTGTAGAAAAATAAAAAGTAAGATATTTGAGAACAGTGGAATGTTTTATCAGAGCTTTTCTTGTAGAAAATTGGAACCAAAGCGAAGTTTTTTTAAATTTTTTTGTTTTTAATAAATGCGTTTTTTTTTTTTTTTTTTTTTGAAAACCTGATGCGGCCCAGTCTCACCCAGACCCGAGCTCCAGTGGCCCCCAAGTAAATTGAGTTTGAGACCCCTGGTCTACTACATTCATTCATATCCTTTGCATCTCCAGGGGGCTAAGCTCCCCCTGTCCTCAGAACCTAGTGACGCCTCTGGTCAAGATGTTTTGTGGAGCGTGGTGCTCCTACTCCATGGTAGAAGTATCATCGTCCAAGATTTGCTGAAGGAGCTTGTGGAGCATTTCTTAGCTAAAGAGTGAAATAGTAAAGTGAATATGAAATGAATGTATGAAATAATAATAGATGTTGATGAAAATATATTTTAGTCCTCACCGGAAAATGTTGGACAGTGCTGTTTTACACACGCACACGCACGTTGGGGCCCCGCCCCCTGTGACGTAATTGCCCCATCAAATCTCTGGTCCAAACCAACAAAGTGTTCCATTCCCAGCACAAGCTGGTTCTCCTCCACCCAGCTAAGCTTCTCTCCATTCCTCACCGCAGAGGAACATTGTGGGAAAGACTTCTTCCACTCCTCCACTTCCCGCTCGGCCTTGGCCTTAAATCGTCGGGGTTCTAGAGACACTTGGAAGCAAGTCACCATGGCAGGTTTGAACTCCGTGGATGCTGTGAAGAGGAAGATTCAGTGTTTGCAGCAGCAGGCGGACGACGCCGAGAAGCGGGCTCAGGTCCTCCAGAGTGAACTGGACGGCGAACGAGAGCTCCGGGAGAAAGTGAGACAATCGGCTTTTTATCACTTTCGTGTCTCTTTTCATCTCGCGGAGCCTTCGGGGGTCAGGCAGCCTCGCTGGCTGCCACAATGCTAGGCGTTGGTCTCTTTCCGTAGGACGGGGGAAAGTTGGGATTCCTGGAGATTTGTGCGCATGCGTAGTGACTTCTTCAAGTTCAACAGTTTGCCATCATTCAAGTACATTCAAGTACATTCGAAACGTGTACTACACGTATTGATTCGTGTATTGGTCCAGTTAATGGTGGAGCATGGTAAGCTAACTTATAGCACTTATAACATTTCAAGACGATGATCACATGTACTATACTAATACACACACTGTACAATGCTAATACACATACTGTACTATAATAATACACATACTGTATAATACTAATACACATACTGTACAATACTAATTCACATACTGTACAGTACTAATAGACATACTGTACAGTACTAATACACATACTGTACTATAATAATACACATACTATATAGTACTAATACACATACTGTACAATACTAATACACATACTCTACAGTACTAATACTCATACTTTACTATAATAATACACATACTGTATAGTACTAATACACATACTGTATAATACTAATACACAGACTGAATAAAACTAATACACATACGTACTGCACAATACTAATACACATACTGTACAATACTATTACACATACTTTAGAGTACTAATACACTGTACTACACTAATAAACATAGTGCATAGTACTAATACACATACTGCATAATACTAATACACAGGCTGTATAATATTAATACACATACTGAACAATACTCTTACACATACTATATAGTACTAATACACATACTGTATAATACTAATACAAATACTGTGTAGTACTGTTGCACATCCTGTATAATGCTATAATACCTGTACAGTAGTAAGTAGGATCCTAAGGAGGCTGTACAGTAAGTAGGATCCTAAGGAGGTTGTACAGTAAGTAGGATCCTAAGGAGGTTATACAGTAAGTAGGATCCTAAGGAGGTGGTACAGTAAGTAGGATGCTTAGGAGGTTGTACAGTAAGTAGGATCCTAAGGAGGTTGTACAGTAAGTAGGATGCTAAGGAGATTGGACAGTAAGTAGGATCCTAAGGAGGTTGTATAGTAAGTAGGATCCTAAGGAGGTTGTACAGTAAGTAGGATGCTTAGGAGGTTGTACAGTAAGTAGGATCCTAAGGAGGTTGTACAGTAAGTAGGATCCTAAGGAGGTTGTACAGTAAGTAGGATGCTAAGGAGGTTGTACAGTAAGTAGGATCCTAAAGAGGTTGTACAGTAAGTAGGATGCTAAGGAGGTTGTACAGTAAGTAGGATGCTTAGGAGGTTGTACAGTAAGTAGGATCCTAAGGAGGTTGTACAGTAAGTAGGATCCTAAGGAGGTTGTACAGTAAGTAGGATGCTAAGGAGGTTGTACAGTAAGTAGGATCCTAAAGAGGTTGTACAGTAAGTAGGATGCTAAGGAGGTTGTACAGTAAGTAGGATCTTAAGGAGGTTGTACAGTAAGTAGGATCCTAAGGAGGTTGTACAGTAAGTAGGATGCTAAGGAGGCTGTACAGTAAGTAGGATCCTAAGGAGGTTGTACAGTAAGTAGGATCCTAAGGAGGTTGTACAGTAAGTAAGATCATAAGGAGGTTGTACAGTAAGTAGGATGCTAAGGAGGTTGTACAGTAAGTAGGATGCTTAGGAGGTTGTACAGTAAGTAGGATCCTAAGGAGGTTGTACAGTAAGTAGGATGCTAAGGAGGTTGTACAGTAAGTAGAATCCTAAGGAGGTTGTACAGTAAGTAGGATGCTTAGGAGGTTGTACAGTAAGTAGGATCCTAAGGAGGTTGTACAGTAAGTAGGATGCTTAGGAGGTTGTACAGTAAGTAGGATCCTAAGGAGGTTGTACAGTAAGTAGGATGCTTAGGAGGTTGTACAGTAAGTAGGATCCTAAGGAGGTTGTACAGTAAGTAGGATGCTTAGGAGGTTGTACAGTAAGTAGGATCCTAAGGAGGTTGTATAGTAAGTAGGATGCTTAGGAGGTTGTACAGTAAGTAGGATCCTAAAGAGGTTGTACAGTAAGTAGAGTATGAAGAGGCAAAGAGAAAGAATGAGACAAAGAAGCCTCTCAAAGGCACAATCTGGAATGAATGTGATGTAGTGTCAGCTATTCACACTGTCATCATCTCTTGATGCCAAAGGAAAATAACGTGTACATTGAAGAGAAAAACGGTCCTAAATAGAAAAGAGATTTCCAGAGAGATTTTGCTTAGCTTAGCTTCATGACAGGATGAGGCCACAGAGAGTGATGAAAATATGGGAGATGATGGAGGCTTTGGAACAATATTTGACTCATCCAGTATTCCATCCAATATTCCCTCCATGAATGCAGTCAAAACATATTTTTCTTGGCTAAAGAAGGATTAGTAATCCACAAGAGCGAATAAGACATTTCCCTTCATAATGAACCATAAGCAACTTTTATTAGGCCAGCTGTGAGACATAATCCCTCCAGCGTGTCCTAGGACTGCCCCGGGGTCTTCTCCGGGTGGACGTGCCCAGAACACCTCACCAGGGAGGCGTCCAGGAGGCATCCCGACTAGATGCCCGAGCCACCTCACCTGGCTGATCTAGTACATCGATGTAGGAGATAGACTTAATAGATACAGTTACTAAATATACCTAATAGACAGATCTAGTACATAGACTTAATAGATACATCTAGTAGATAGATGTAGTAAATACTAGATCTAGTATATACTGTAACTCTGATTAGGGCTGGGTGATATGGACCAAAACTCATATCCTGATATATTTAGGTTGAATATTGATATACCATAAATATCTTGATATTTTTTCCACATAGTGTGTTTAGACAAAAGTCAAAGCCATATATGCATGCAACGTTTTTTTAAAATGTAAACAATCTTATAGAACAATAGCCGCTGAAATTAAATAATATATTATCATTAAATAAATATAGAAAAAGTGAAAGTGCAGTCATGCTAGTCTTTCTGTAGCAGGGTTAGCGCTGTTAGCACTTCCATCTCACGTTCCCATGACACACAGTATACGTGGTTGATAGCATCTTCATCCAGCAACCTTTATACTGTCTTTTTCACTATTCACTGTCACTATGCAGCCTCTCCTCCTCTGTATCTCCATGGGATCTCCAGTCATTCGGCATACCAAGGGGTGCTCAAAGCTATGAGCTGCAAGCTACCAACTTAACAAGATGAACATCCATAGCTGTGGCTATAACATACAGGTGCTGAAGGCCCTCGCGCTGGTAGATCTAGCAGATAGAGAACTACCAGCTCAAAAGTTAAGTCTCAAAAACGCTTGCTGATAATATCGATTAGGCTGAAAAGACAACGGTTGTGCTTCCTCGTTTGTCCAGAAGTAGCCATTAGTGGCGGCTGTCATGAAGTTAAACACACATGCTCTTTCTTTGCTGCTGCTGATGGACGTAATGTTAGTTCCTATCTACGTTGGGAGGTGAAATCAATGGGCCCAAGAAAGAAGTTTAAATGATCAAAATACAGCAAAATACTACAAGTATGACATGCTACCATGAATGTTACTACATGCTCACAGCATGGATAGAAAGCCATAAAACCTCCTTCAGCTTTCTTAGAGGGCTTTATAGTGGAACTACTGTAAGTGTGTCCCATGATGTGCATTGGTAGCTCCCTCATGCTAATTCATGCTTTTGCGTTCATGTTTCACGATGATGATTGGGGTTGTTACACTTCGTTTAATAATCAATCAGAATCAGAAAAGGGTTTATTGCCAGGTATGATCAAACACTTACTAGGAATTAGTTTTGGTATAGTAGGTGCAGACACATCTATTAAAAAAGAATGAAAAATACAAAATATACAGAATAAACAGTATAAATATATGTACACAGTCTGTTTTTTGTTTGTTATTCCGGAAGTGCAGTCTGATTGATTTCATTGGAGAATGGGGAACATCAAGAGAAGAACATCACTGAGTTCTCAGATGAAAGAAGGATAGAAGTTGCGTGTCAAGTAAAGTCGTGATGTCTTCTGGTTGACGGACTTTCATCTGACTTGTTTTGATGGCTTCTTTTTTTAAGCTTCATGTACCATAAAGCATGCTCCTGTAGAACCCTCACTGCCCCGCCCAGGATGTCATCTGCCAAATCTGGTCTGCACTTCCTGTGACCGAGACAGCAAGCTTCTTTTTTTCCACACTTTCGTCATCCTTTCAGCACTTGGCAGCGACATTTCCCATCCTGCACCTTGACTGCCAGCAGTTTTGGCCAGAGATGTGCTTGCCTTGAGCGCAGCTGTCAGACTTAAACGCCGCCGGCTTCTTCAGTCCAACCCACATTTCTGATTAGGAGGAGTGAGATCACTTGAGGCAAAACCTTGGCACACTCTGCCATGTACTTTAGTGTACAGAAACAAATCATCTGCTTAATTTGTACTTCTATTTCAACTGCTAACTGATGGCTTTTTCCACTGACCTCAGGGAAAGGATCTTTTAATGGGGGTGCTTTCAGAGCACTGCACATGGGGAAAAAGCACAATGTATTTGCAGGGGCGTAATATTGACAATAATTTTCATCATCATGGGTGGGGGCGATGGCGTTGGCACCTACCCAACTCTTGTACTTTACCTTGCTACGTTGCATCTTCTGGTACTCGGAAGTATGTGGACACACATCTTGGATGGTTAGCTGACACCATACTACATTTTCTCCAAGGGACGTTCATTTGCTAACTCCCGTCATTTCCTGTAAACATGCTGCTACTTTATTGTACAACTTTGAACCTTGTGGTCTATACAACGCTGTGGCTAATTTATGGCGAAGTTCACAACTGCTACTAATTCTTTAAATTAGGGCTGCAGCTATGGAATATTTTATATATATTATATTATATTTTAGGCGGCACGGCGGTCGAGTGGTTAGCGCACAGACCTCACAGCTAGGAGAACAGGGTTACATTTTTTTTTTTTAACTTGTTTTGTTCTGGAATTAATTTTCTTCATTTTTGAAGAAATTATGAATCTTGGCTGCATGGCGTTCAAGTGGTTAGCACACAGGCCTCAGAGCTAGGAAACCCGAGTTCAATTCCACTCTCTGCCATCTCTGTGTAGAGTTTGCATGTTCTTCCCGTGCATGCGTGGGTTTTCTCCGGGTACTCCGGTTTCCTCCCACATTCCAAAAACATGCCAGGTTAATTGGCCACTCCAAATTGTCCATAGGTATGAATGTGAGTGTGAATGGTTGTTTGTCTATATGTGCCCTGTGATTGGCTGGCGACATGTCCAGGGTGTACCCCGCCTCTCGCCCAAAGACAGCTGTGATAGGCTCCAGCACCCCCCCGCGACCCTCGTGAGGAAAAGCGGTAGAAAATGAATGAATGAATATTTGAGTATTCTACTGTATATTCCTTTCAATTCATTGAGTAATTGGATACAACATATTTTTGCTTGGGAAAAGAATAATTATTACTACACAAGAGTGAGATAAGCAAGATATTTCACTTCATAATAAATGACCAATTGGTTGAATGTTTTAGCTAACCAAGCATTGTGTTTGTTCAAAGGACATTGTGCATAGGAACAAAGTGTATTTCCTTGGGTCTGAAGGACTCCATGATGAGGCTTTGTGTATCCATCCCAGTCTGGAGGTGTTTAGTGGCGAAGGAGAGAGATCATCATGACTTTATTAAGACTAAAAGGCTAAAGGCTAGTTAGAGAAAAGACATATTCTTGAGTTTTTGTTTTGTTGACCTTACATTACACATTACTTTCAACTAAATCATACCTTTACAATATCATTATATTTATTACTATTATGTATACTGTATATTGTAGTCATATAAGAATGTTCCCTGTGATTGGCGACCCTCGTGAGGATAAACGGTGCAGAATGGATGGATATATATATACATATATATATATATATATATATATATATATATATATAATTTAAATTCAGAGTCTTGTATAAAAGCTTAAGCCATATGATGAATGGACTTGTGTCCAATGGTAAAGCCCATGTATTTGTTGGTAACAAACTGGCTTACTATTCTAATGAAATGTCAGCCTCTGCACACATTGCTACTAAATTTCAACAATTACTCTTATTTACAGTTGGACAGCGCTTTTATTTTGAAGGCCGGTAGTAGGTCCTGTGTGTGTACAACGAGTTGGGTACAAGAATAAACGTGTCCCGTTTTTATTCATCACTTGCACATTTGTCATGGGGCCTTATAGAACCTTCAAGTGGTTAAGATGTTCGGCAAGCCGGAGTCAACAACACTTGCTAAACACAGCTAACCCCGCTAGCTTCAAGATTCCACCAATCTTTGTTGGTGCTTATATTGTGAGCGGTCCGCCGAGTAAATACTTCCCCCACAAATGCTCCTTCTCACGATGACAGCATTTCATTCATCTTATGTAGCAAAGTCCAAAGCTTGATATCATTTATATACCGGTATAAGTCATTTTCTTATCATTGGAAGACGCTATACCACTATTAAACATATCGGCTAACCCTAATGCTCTGCTCCATGTCTAACAATCCCAGTTATTCCTACCACTATCAACCATTTACACCCCCAAAAATGCAGAAGTGGGTTGGGGAAAATGCTGCTATGAATGGAAGATGTCATGAGTGATGCGGTGGCTTTGTTGGGCCTCTCGCGCTCACATTCTGTGGGGGGGGGAAAAAGTCTTCCTGATTGCTTCTGTTTCCTTTGGAAGTTCTCCCAGGGACTAGTTGGACTTTCCAAATATAACAAGACTTATTTCTGTGTGGCGTCAGTCGCAGGCCTTCCGGAGAGCACTCCCACATCGTGGCTTGTGGGGGCGAGATAATCCACTCCACAGCATGACCAACAACAATATTGGAACAATCATCCATCAGAAGATCCAATAGACGTCCACTCAATAAAAGATCAATTTGGGAGAAAATTAGCGTTCAAAATACTTTCAGGGTTTGACTAATCATTTCATGTGTTTATAGATCCATTTTTAAAACAAACTCTCTTAAAGGCAGGAGTCATTTATTGACGGTCCCTAGTGTAAACAACCAGTGGTTAGAGCGGCGCTTCCTGTGCGAGCTCCCTGCGCCGTGACACGTGGTCCGGGCGCAGTGAAGGGGAATTAGCGCTGTAGCTAATATCCAACGTGAAACTAACTTGACCACGGGACACAGCAGACATGTCTGCATGGCGGTGTTGCCTTTTCTTCTTCTTGCGGGTGGCAGGAGTCAAGCGGCAACCGGCTTTAAGGCGCATTACCGCACTTAGCATGTTAGAGCGTGGCCCGGAGTTACCAATGTGATACGGCAACCTTCAAAAAATAACGGATCAGCAGCCAATCCCAAGCTTGAAGATCGAATCGTAACCTCCCCGCAAACAGTGGCTAGTTTTGGGTTCAATTTGGGTGATGTTGACAACCGCGTATGTTGACGACAGCTAGTCAGCTAGTTGAGGGGCCATGACAAGTTAATTTACAGGTCCTAAGTTTATTTGTTATGCTAACGTATGACTTGAGGCCGTGTGTGATCGTGTAGATGCATTTCCTGAACAGAACATGCATGAACTGAACACCCCAGCAGCGATGTGTCACTCATTAGCCCACTGCCCTGGAAACGTAATTAGATTCCTCCCTTGTCCTTGATTTTCTCTCTCATTTGATACTATGCTCCCTTGCAGTATCTTTTATGGCCAATCCCAAAGGAGCTGGACTGTATCCAATCCACAGTGTCCATGTTTATGGACAGCAGTCATTGCCATTAAGGAAGAAAGGAGATATATTTCAAGTTGTTCACCGTTCTGTGTGTGTTCTAGAAACAAATAAACCACACACACACACACACAAACAAATAAAAATGACCAGGAATCTGTCTATAGTGTCCTGAAGCTAAAAGAACCAAGATGCATTCAGAGAATGATTCACCGACACATGGATGCTTTGTCAGGGCACACCAGTCAGACTAGATAGGACGGCCCTAGTCTAGTTCATGCTCAAAGACTAGGTGAGACACACCAGTCAGACTAGATAGGACAGCTCTAGTCCAGTTCATGCTCAAAGATTAGTTAGGATACACTAGTCCGACTAGATAGGACAGCTCTAGTCCAGTTCATGCTCAAAGACTAGGTAGGATAGCCTAGTCCGACTAGATAGGACAGCTCTAGTCTAGTTCATGCTCAAAGACTAGGTGGGACACACACCAGTCAGACTAGATAGGACAGCTCTAGTCCAGTTCATGCTCAAAGACAATGTGGGACACACCAGTCAGACTAGATAGGACATCTCTAGTCCAGTTCATGCTCAAAGACTAAGTAGGATAGCCTAGTCCGACTAGATAGGACAGCTCTAGTCCAGTTCATGCTCAAAGACTAGGTGGGACACAGAGCAGTCAGACTAGATAGGACAGCTCTAGTCGAGTTCATGATCAAAGACTAGGTGGGACACACACCTGTCAGACTAGATAGGACAGCTCTAGTCCAGTTCATGCTCAAAGACTAGGTAGGATACACTAGTCCGACTAGATAGGACAGCTTTAGTCTAGTTCATGCTCAAAGACAATGTGGGACACACCAGTCAGACTAGATAGGACAGCTCTAGTCCAGTTCATGCTCAAAGACTAGATGGGACACTCACCAGTCAGACTAGAAAGGACAGCTCTAGTCTAGTTGATGATCAAAGACTAGGTGGGACACGGACCAGTCAGACTAGATAGGACAGCTCTAGTCTAGTTGATGATCAAAGACTAGGTGGGACACAGACCAGTCAGACTAGATAGGACAGCTCTTATAGACCAGTTCATGCTCAAAGACGAGGTGGGACTAGGCTGATTTGTGTGTTCTACCTTGTCTTTGAGCATGAAATGATGATGCCTAGATGAGAGGTCAAAGGTCTTCTAAGCAACCTTCTAAGAGTGTGCAATTGAAGCATATATTTAAATGTATAGGTTTACATTTACCTACAGGTACATACTAGTATACTTCACATTTGCACATCTATACACACACCATAAGCCATAAGCTAGCCTAGGATGACCTCATTACAATTTATCACTTGGAATGTCAGGGGAGTTGGTTCTAGAGAAAAAAGACAAAATATGTTTAATCATCTAAAGCAGGGGTTCCAAAACTTTACCAACTCAGGGCCCACTTGAAAATCTAAAAAATGTCCGCGGCCTACCTTTGTCCTATAAACAGTACATAGACGAAATGCTGCGTTCTCAGAGCACTTAACTTATTATTAACTTATTATTAACTTTCCGCAGCAGTCCAGTGCCGATTGCTCGCCTCCATTTTTAAAACTGAAGAATGTCTGGAGCTGCGTGTTACGTCATATCTGAGCATGCACTGAAAGAACGCACCCGGGATAAATTTAAACAGGAAAAGATCAAATTCAATCTTGCTAATATTTTATAATTAAACTCGGGACATGTTTTATATAGATATATATTTTCTTTTTTAAGACAAACTGGACTTGTGACTAAAGTATAGAAAGGTTTAGGGTCCATAGATGGCGATAATGCACACGAAAGCTGCTTGCCAACCGCCAATAAACAACAGAAGAAGAAAAACACCACAAAGAAGAACGCACCCGGACAACTTTCCGTTTGAGCAGAACACGTATAATATACTTATTTCTCACAAGTGCACCACACTTACTCTCCAATTAACAAGTAGCTCAATCTTATCAGACATATCAAATATTCATATACACCCTATCATTATTACTGACCACGCCAGAGTCTCTCTCTTTTTCACTAACCAAACCAGTACACATACTAAATGTTGCAGATTTAATACATCATTGCTTAAAGACCCAGACTTTCTAAAACCCTTTGAGAGAGAATAGACAATGTTTTCAGATTTTAATGACCAACCAAAAACCTCGGCTTGTGTTCCCTGAGAGACAGCAAAAGTAGTAATGCGCGGAAAAAGGATTTCCTAGCCATTATATAAGAATAAAATCAAACTCCTTGAAACTGCTCATCTCATGCAGATTCATAAGATGAGAATACCCTGAATAACCTAAGAAAATTGAAATTAGATTTCAGTTCCAATTGCAAAGACTATGTTTGGAGAAGCTCGAACATGCCAATAAATCTTGAAAATACTTAGCTAACCTATTAAAACTTAATAAAGAAAAAAGCTCTATCTCCTCCATTAGAAACTCAGAAGGTAACATCACTCACCTCCCGGAGGAAATTAATTCAGTCTTTAGGGATGTTTATAAAAAATTCGATACACCTCAGATTAACGCATCTGTCCCAGACATTGAAACATTTCTTAGCATCATTGAATTACCGAAACTAGAAGAAGATCAGATGACAAACCAGGACTTACCCATTTCATTAACATATCTTCATGATGCTCTACAAGTATTTTTTAGAATGGTTTTGGAAATATAAGAAAACGCACGCCTACCCGCAAATATGAACTCTGCTACAATAAATGTTCATCATAAGATAAGACTTTATGCCGATGATGTGTTACTCTTCCTAAAAAAAACTCACACTCCTCACTTCACGAATCAATAACATTAGCACCTTTTCGGACTACTCCATTAACTGGTGTAAATCCACAGTATTGTCAATAAAGTTACGAGAGTTTTGAATTTATGAGAAAAACGTTGTACATTTACCAGAAGTCATAAACTTTTACAAATAAAATTGTGAATTAACGAGAAAAATATCAGAGGAAAATGTAGTGAATTAACCAGAAAAGTACTGATAGTACTTATGCAGTGGTCCCCAAACTAAGGCCCGGGGGCCGGACACGGCCCACTTCCACATTTGACCCGGCCCCTTGAACAATAAAGCATGGTCATTTTTCTGTCATAGAACTGGAAATGGTAACCTATTGTGACGTGACTACAACCACACTTTGCCCGAGTCATAAAACATAAACAAACATACGACCCTGACCCTGGCCCCCTTCAGAGGAAAGAAAAGTCATGTGGCCCTCACTGGAAAAAGTTTGGGGACCCCTGGTACTTATGAGAACTTAGGAGTATTTACCAGACTAAAGTTGTACAGTTGAACATTTAAGAATAAAGTCATACATGGAGTTTTAGGAAATGTGTGAAAAACGTTGGAAAAGTTAGGGGCAAACGTCATAACTTTATGAGAATAAAGTTGTACATTCATCACATTGAAGTTGTAAATGAAGGCGAAAATGTCACTTAGTAAAAGTCATTTTATTAAGTACGGCAGAAGCAACAAAAAAAAAGTTGACGAGTTAGTTCAATCCTGCCATTGTATGATCATCTCATGTTATTCTGGAAGAATGTGTCCTTATTTCAAGAACAAGGAGGGTTTAGTCCTTCAGCTAGGAAAATACCAAGGAAATCTTGGGTTGGAGTGCTTTTTAAATATCACAGACTGTTCTGTACTCCTGTTTTCATGCCAGTATCACATGGTTCTCGTTGAGAATGAAATGTGAACATGGTGTCCGTTTGCAGTCCTTCTTCTTACCCCCTTACCCTCCTTTCCCCTGTTAATGGAATGGGTGAATGGTATGTGTGTGTGGGGTGGGGGCATCTTGGACGCGTTAAAGAAGGAATGAAGGTTAAAGAAGGTTAAAGAAGTATTTTCTTCCAGGCGGAGGGAGATGTTGCAGCTTTGAACCGCCGCATCCAGCTGGTGGAGGAGGAGTTAGACCGGGCCCAGGAAAGGCTGGCCACAGCGCTGCAGAAGCTGGAGGAGGCGGAGAAGGCTGCAGACGAGAGTGAGAGGTTGGTATCGACGTGATGGCTCTTCCCCTGAATTAACAGACATGGCGTTTGTGGGGAGGGGGCGAAGAATATTGCATTCATTGTACAACCTGTACACAGAATGCTCATCTCATGCTAAAGTACTAGCTATAAAACAATAGATGCTATTTACAATGGTGGGGAATTGTAAAGATTAGAAGACTAGAATGCTACCATGCCAACATATCATGCTAAAAGATAAATAAAGCGGCTACTTGATCAATCCCACCAGGGACTCCCATGAACGTTTAGCAGTGCTGCTAGCTAGGTTTTGATGGATGTTTCATGAGATTAAGGTTAGGATTAGGGTGAGGATGAAGTTTTGATAGATCTTTCATCAGATTAGTGTTGGAACTAGGATTAGGTTTTGATAGATGTTTCATGAGATTAGGGTTGGGATTATTGTTGGGACTAGGATTAGGTTTTGATGGATGTTTCATGAGATTAGGATTAGGATTGGGACTAGGATTAGGTTTTGATGGATGTTTCATGAGATTAGGGTTGGGGTGAGGATGAGGTTTTGATAGATGTTTTATCAGATTAGTGTTGGGACTAGGATTAGGTTTTGATAGATGTTTTATCAGATTGGGACTAGAATTAGTGTTGGGGCTAGGATTAGGTTTTGATGGATGTTTCATGAGATTAGGGTTAGGATTAGGGGTGGGGTGAGATGAGATGAGGTTTCGATAGATGTTTCATCAGATTAGTGTTGGGACTAGGATTAGGTTTTGATAGATGTTTCATGAGATTAGGGTTAGGATTAGGGTTGGGACTAGGATTAGGTTTTGATGTATGTTTCATGAGATTAGGGTTAGGATTAGGGGTGGGGCGAGATGAGATGAGGTTTCGATAGATGTTTCATCAGATTAATGTTGGGACTAGAATTGGGTTTTGATAGATGTTTCATGAGATTAGGGTTAGGATTAGGGTTGGGACTAGGATTAGGTTTTGATGTATGTTTCATGAGATTAGGGTTAGGACTGGGGTTGGGGTGAGGATGAGGTTTTGATAGATGTTTTATCAGATTAATGTTGGGACTAGAATTGGGTTTTGATAGATGTTTCATGAGATTAGGGTTAGGATTAGTGTTGGGACTAGGATTAGGTTTTGATGGATGTTTCATGAGATTAGGGCTAGGATTAGGGTTGGGACCAGGATTAGGTTTTGATGGATGTTGCCTCAGATTAGTGTTGGGACGAGGATTAGGCTTTGATAGATGTTTCACCAGATTAGTGTTGGGACTAGGTTTAGGCTTTGATAGATGTTTCATGAGATTAGAAATGTAATTCATTAGATGAGCGGTTTGTGGGCCTTACCCTCAACCAACACGGTGAAAATGTGTGTAGGAGTAGGGCTTCATGGCTGAAGGGCTCCAGACACTGGCCTTCATCATTCTGGATGATGATGGATTTAACATGTTTTCATGTTGATGATCCGGAACAAAAAGCTATGAAATCATGTCCTACTGTACTTGCATCCATCAGAGGCATGAAGGTGATAGAAACCCGAGCCATGAAGGACGAGGAGAAGATGGAGATTCAGGAGATGCAGCTGAAGGAGGCCAAGCACATCGCAGAAGAGGCCGACCGCAAATATGAAGAAGTCAGAAGAACATCTAAATACAGTCACGGTTTCATGGGAATACACTCCACCATGACACACCCCTCATTCTTCTTGCAGGTGGCTCGTAAGCTGGTGATCCTGGAGTTAGATCTGGAACGAGCCGAGGAGAGGGCCGAGCTCTCTGAATGGTAAAAACACTAGCATCTTCAGCATCTTGGATGCTCACACCGTTCCATCATTAGCTTCTTACTAGGGCTGGGTGATATGGACCAAAACTCATATCCCGATATATATAGGATATATACAGGAAGAAGGCATGTCTAGTTAGGAATGACAGTTGACATAATGTGTTACTTCAAGTCCCAGTGTTTCCACAGTAAAGCCAGCGACCTAGAAGAGGAGCTGAAAAATGTCACCAACAACCTGAAATCCTTAGAAGCCCAGTCCGAGAAGGTGAGGAAGTGGTTGTGACTGCACTATATTCTATGAAAGACATCTTACGTAAGGACAAATTGAGTATAAGAGTGTTTGTATGTGTTGGCCAACAGTACTCGGAGAAAGAGGACAAGTACGAGGAGGAGATCAAAGTTCTGACTGACAAACTGAAGGAGGTGTGTTGGATGTTTCTCCTTCTTGTCAAATATTCATAAAGTCTGGTGGGCCTGGCACCGTAACACATTTGGCTGCTCCGTAATTGCTAAAACCTATCATCCATAGTCCAGATTCCATATTATCCATTGTTGCACTGGCTATTGTCATGAAAGCTGTCATTCTCATTTCAACCACTAGATGGCACTCAAGTATAATGTACCTGTGTGAGACACTGGTAGTACCAAGAATGACACTACTTCATGAAGAACCAAGCTACCTCACTCTAACCACTACTCATGAATTCCTCAGTAACTACTCTTGACCCCACTCATGACTTGCTCACTAACTACTCATGACTTCCTCGCTAACTATTCTACTCATTACTGCCTCAGTTACTACCCTACTTAATAGTTCCTCATTAGTTCTTCATTACTTCCTCGGTAACTACTTTATTCATTACATCCTCAGTAACAACTCTACTCATTACTTCCTCACTGGTTTTCATTACTTCTTCAGTAACTACTCTACTCATTATTTCCTCAGTAACAACTCTACTTATGACTTGCTCATTAGTTTTTCATTACTTCCTCAGTAACCACTCTACGCATTACTTCCTCAGTAACTACTCTACTTAATAGTTCCCCATTACTTCCTCATTACTTCCTCAGTAACTACTTTATTCATTACATCCTCAGTAACAACGCTACTCATTACTTTCTCACTAGTTTTCGTTACTTCCTCAGTAACTACTCTACTCATGACTTCCTCAGTAACAACTCTACTCATTACTTGCTCATTAGTTTTTCATTACTTCCTAAGTAACCCATCTACGCATTACTTCCTCAGTAACTACTCTACTTATTAGTTCCTCATTAGCTTTTCATTACTTCCTCAGTAACCACTCTATGCATTACTTCCTCAGTAACTACTCTATTCATTACTTCTTCAGTAACTACTCTAATTATTAGTTCCTCATTCGCTCGTCATTATTTTCTCAGTAACTACTCTACTTATTAGTTCCTCATTAGCTCTTCATTATTTCCTCAGTAACTACTCTACTTATTAGTTCCTCGTTAGCTCTTCATTATTTCCTCAGTAACTACTCTACTCATTACTTCGTCAGTAACTACTCTACTCATTACTTTCTCAGTAACTACTATACTTGTTAGTTCCTCATTAGCTCTTCATTATTTCCTCAGTAACTACTCTGCTCATTACTTGCTCATTAGTTCTTCATTACCTCCTCAGTAACTGTTCAACTTATTAGTTCCTCATTATTTCTTAATTTCTTCCGCAGTAACTCCTCTGCTCATTAGTTCTTCATTACTTCCTCAATAACTACTCTACTTATTACTTCCTCATTAGTTCTCATTAGTTCCTCAGTAACTACTCTAAATGTATGTGCTTTTGTTATTAGTTCCTCGTGGGTTCTTCAGTAACTACTCAGTAAGTGTCTACCTGTGTAACTGTGTGCCTAAGTGAGGCATTAGCTTGACACAGTCATAGCCTGTACATATGTTTTTGCAATATAGCCAGCAACACTATCAGTGGCGCACACTGTTCTGCACTGTTTTGTTTATATTGCCGACTAATGTCAATTTGTTGAGTGTGTCGTAATTATCAAACTGTTTTTTTTAATCATTCATTGAATCAGTTATGGTGACAGACCTTAAGCCAAGACTCTGGAATGACATATTTATCATGTTCATGTGCTACAATAGCTTCCTGGCCTTGACACGTCTCTTCATCACAGTACTGTCATACAGACAAATGTAGCGTATTTGTAACCGTACTTACTGTATGATCTCAACATAGCTATCACATTTTCTTCTTTTGCCCATCATATGAGGGAATTATCATTCAATCATTATCACACCAATCAATCCCATAAGATTAAAGATGGGTCTTCCTGGGCCACAACCCCTCAACTTGAAATGTCTACTTGAGATGTTGTGTGTTATGTTGTATACATGTTGTATAGACATCTGGGGATACTTGGTGGTGTTTTGTTTGAGCTTATCCAAGGTGAAGATGTTTAAAATGTAGTCATGGTGGCATGTTGCGTGTGTGTGTCCCATCAGGCTGAAACTCGGGCAGAGTTTGCCGAGAGAACCGTGGCCAAGCTGGAAAAGTCCATCGATGACCTGGAAGGTATGAGTTATCAAGTCCTTAGCGGACGAGTGCATGCAAGTGCTCCGGTAGTTGGCAAGCTCCTTTTGCTGCCGGACCACCGTCAGACCTTGCCCATATTTTTCAACTTGGGCACCTCAATTATCTTACATTTCAGGAAGGACTTCGGGCCATGCAAAATAAGACAAAAACTATGTCCTTGCTTGATACGCTCCTCAATACTTACTTTGAAGGACTGCATAGGAGAAGATGCAGAAATCAATGATTACACACAAAATTGAAAATCCCATTAGCATTAGCGGTTTGACATGGTGATAACATGGAGCATAAAATACTGCACAAGAGAGAAGATGACACATTCAACATCTCTTCTTTAGTCTTCTTTAGGCGTTTTTTTTAAAGAGAACGACAGGAGTATTAGTAGACCACACAGGCTGGATGACATGAGGGTTCTGTGTGCATTGCTTCTATGGTGGAATGATTAGAGTGAGTGAACCCCCCTCTCATTATCATGACAGACCGACAAACGTGTCAAAGCTTTTCTATGGCTCTCTGTGTCAAATATTCTTCATTCATAATTCATAATCCATCCTTATTACAGCTGTGCTATGTGAAGATGTTGATTGGGGTGGCCATAATAAAAGGCCACTTCAAAAAGTGCTCTTTTTTTTAAATAGTTATGGTTTTTTGGTCTGACAACATAACCCCTGCCGGAAAGCAGGGGTGTAATGGATTATATTTCTTTCTATTATAGATTATATTTCAAGTAAACGTGTGTTGTCAAATGATGCAGAACGTCCATGCCATCATCCATCATCCATGCTTGACGTGTCTTTGGTTTTCTCTCTTCTCCTTCTCCCTCCGCTCTATGGGCTTGTCTGTGTGGCCGCTGTGCATCACACCTTCACACCTGCCTGCCTGTACTTCCTGCTGCTACTTGTACTTCCTGCTGGCTACCTGTACTTCCTGCTGGGTACCTGAACTTCCTGCTGACCTACCTGTACTTCCTGCTGGGCTGCCTGTACTTCCTGATGGGTACCTGTACTTCCTGGTGGGCTGCCTGTACTTCCTCCTGGCTACCTGTACTTCCTGCTGGGTACCTGTACTTCCTGGTGGGCTCCAGACGAGCTGTACGCTCAGAAGCTGAAGTACAAGGCCATTAGCGAGGAGCTGGACCATGCCCTCAATGACATGACATCTCTGTAGTTTGTGCTGTCTTGCTTTCATTCATCTTCATCATGTGCCTTCTGTCCATTTGACCAATTAAAAGCCTCTTCTTTCCCACGTAGCATCTCATAGCTTCATTGGTCATGGTTTACTCACATGTGTACAATAACTGTAGAGTTTGATTGGGATCAAGTAGGCTGGCTTTAGCCAAGGTGAGACTACTGTGCTATTTCACACTATGCTTGCTTTTATTCACACTCTAAGGAGATCCAGTCCAAGAACTTCTGGATATTAGAAATGGAAATGCATGCTACTGGTACTATGCTTGTACTTTGCATTAGCAAACTTAACATTTCCAAGCATTCATAGTTGCAGTACAATAGAACCTGACTATGTATCTTTATGTCCATCATCCAGAAAGATCATCCATGAGACGTGAACACGTATTGTTCTCAGTAATCAATTCATCCATCCAGCCATTCTTCCATCCATCCATCCACCCACCCATCCTTCAATCCATCCATCCTTCCATCCACCCACCCATTCTTCCACCCACCCACCCATCTATCCATCCATCCATCCATCCACCCACCCATCCTTCCATCCATCCACCCATCCATCCTCCATCCATCCACCCACCCACCCATGCTTCAATCCATCAATTCATCCTTCCATCCACCACCCATCCATCCATGCATCCATCCACCCACCCACCCTTCCATCCATCCATTCATCCTTCCACCCACCCACGCATCCATCCGTCCGCCCACCCATCCTTCCATCCATTCATCCACCCACCCTTCCATCCTCCCACCCACCTATCCTTCCATCCACCCACCCATCCTTCCGTTCATCCATCCACCCATCCAACCAACCACCCATGCTCCGACATTTCTGACATTTACTCTTGACATCTCAGATTATTATAATAATAATATTATTATTAATTATAATAATAATACTTATTATTATTCTTTGTTTGTTATTATATTATATTATATTATATTATATTATATTATATTATATTATATTATATTATATTATATTATATTATATTATATTATATTATATTATATTATATTATATTATATTATATTATATTATATTATATTATATTATATTATATTATTACATTATATTACATTATATTACATTATATTACATTATATTACATTATATTATATTATTATTTGGCTCTAATACTCCCTTGTACCTTTCTTTGTTTTTACTCTTCAGAGAAATTGTCACATGCCAAGGAGGAGAATCTGGGTATGCATCAAGTCCTGGACCAGACTCTCCAGGAACTGAACAGCTTATAAAGAAACACACACATGCACACACGCACATGCACACACACAAAGAGAAAAGATGAGACGTAACATTCCATTTCAGTTGGACTCCATTCCACATGCCCAGGAAGAGAATCCCCACATGGTTGCTTACTTCTTTTGTTGTTTGTTTTGAAGGAGAAACTTTAGTTTTTTATTAAAGACAGGAAGTTAAAAGACACTCCAGCGTCAGAAATGTTAGCCATGAATAACCACTTCCAGCCAAAGAGTTGGCACATGTTGGCACACAGTGGCTGGAGAAGTTCGCCAACGTTGGTAGACTCCTGCACGCCTCCTACTGGTGAATGCAGGTAGGTCCCTCATGGGGGGATGGATGAAGGCAGAATTCAACACGAGCAGCTTTGGGGTGTGTTCTCCAGCCCCGGTACAGTCCAACAAGTTTGTACTGTATGTTGGACCATCTCATTTCACCTTCTTTGGCAACGTTTTTTTTAATTGCAACAAGTCTGACCCATCCTAATGTATATAGTAGATGATGTTGGCTATATTTTGTCTTTTTCTCACTTCCTCATGCCAGGGGAACCTTCAAGACCAAAGAAAGTTTTTTTTTTATCATATGTCATCTCATTTTCATCAATCCCCCTCAGTGCCAGCCAATAAAGGCAGCAACTTTTCACCTTTTTGTGTGTGTTTCTGTGCTGCCTTTCCAAGGTAGAAAGTTGGGTTGTTGAGTCAGGGAGTTATTAATAAGAGATATTAACCACACTCGTACTTGCCATCAATTTGAATGATGAACATGTACACGTATGGCTTATTTTGTGATGTTTTTTGTAGGTTACATTTAAAAGTTGATGTATTTGACATGCATGAAATGACACAAACATCCCGGCTCGTTCCTGGACATTCGCTTTTCCTTCTCTTTCCTGGAATTGTCGAAGTCTAATTGTGCTGGGAAAGTTTATTCATACTACTGGATTATTACAGATGATGATTAGAATCATAGATATCTACTAACATGAGCATGCTTACAAAAGTATTCACATGCCATCTGCACACAGAGAAGCCCAAGTGGAGATTCCAACCCGGGTCTTCCTTCTCCTGACTGTGTGGCCTACATGCTAACCACTCGCTCACCGTGTGGCCCTGGTCATGTACTTTGTACATTTGAAATGAGGACGTGAATACTTGCAGTTGTGTAGTTTGTATATTTTAATGCACTGACACCAATTTTCTAATTCTGTTTTCACTTTGACATTAAATGAAAATGAAAGTTTTGGTCAAAAAGCCAAATGAAAGTGAGCATGATAAAGATAATAGGAGGGGTTGTGGTACCCTCTAGCAAGGCAGCTTCTATGCTGTGGAGAGACGGCATTCGTTTCTCCGGATTGTCTAATGAGGTGTCGGGACTAAAGCTGTCAGATGGGTGACCTTGCCAGCTGTGGGTGTGCCGCGACGTCGCAGCTCACTGATACTTCCTTCTGAAGGCACAGCCTGCAACGGACAAAAACTCGTGTTATACACGTTACTGACTGACCACTTGGCTCGTGTTACACACATTAATGACTGATCACTTTGTTCGTGTTACACACGTTACTAACAAAATCTTTGCTCGTGTTACACACGTTAATGACTGACCACTTCGCTCTTGTTACATGTGTTACTGACTAAATCTTCGCTCTTGTTACACACGTTCCTGACTAAATCTTCGCTCGTGTTACACACGTTATTGACTGACCACTTCGCTCTTGTTACACATGTTACTGACTAAATCTTTGCTCGTGTTACACACGTTACTGACTGACCACTTCGCTCGTGTTACACACGTTACTGACTAAATCCTTGCTTGTGTTACACACGTTACTGACTGACCACTTCGCTCGTGTTACACACGTTACTGACTAAATCCTTGCTTGTGTTACACACGTTACTGACTGACCACTTTGCTGGTGTTACACACGTTAATGACTGACCACTTCGCTCTTGTTACACATGTTACTGACTAAATCTTCGCTCTTGTTACACACGTTCCTGACTAAATCTTCGCTCGTGTTACACACGTTAATGACTGACCCCTTCGCTCGTGTTTCACACGTTATTGACTGACCACTTCGCTCTTGTTACACATGTTACTGACTAAATCTTTGCTCGTGTTACACACGTTACTGACTGACCACTTTGCTCGTGTTACACACGTTACTGACTAAATCTTTGCTTGTGTTACACACGTTACTGACTGACCACTTCGCTGGTGTTACACACATTACTGACTGACCACTTCGCTCTTGTTACACACGTTACTGACTAAATCTTCGCTCGTGTTTCACACGTTACTGACTGACCACTTCGCTGGTACCTGTGGTGAGCTTGCATTTCCCCCCGCGTGGCCTGCAGAGAATCAAGGAGCATCCAACGCAGGGCACCACCGTCTGGGCGTGGCTGTAGATGGTGGTGATCCTGTAGCAGCCTGGTATTGTAAAGATCTCATCAGGGTGGGCCAGATCACCACACGCTGGGCCTGATATCACGCTGATATCACTCAGCTGATAGCTGCTGAGTGAGGACACCCTACCCATGCATTTGACATCCATGAAGTAGCCGTTGGGGGACTGCACCAGACGCTTCTTCTTGTGTCTGGCCTTCTCCTCCGCAAAGGTGGGGTACATCATGTCCCTAACCCACTGGAACACAGATGAAACAGCCTGGAAAAGCTCACTTTTGGACACGTCTGACGCACATTGCCGTACAAGTAATAGAATGTTCCATTCCCAACCTGGACTCTTGGTCTATATTAGTTTCTGAGCTGTGGATGGTGCAGAGGACTGACCTTTCACCTCCACCAACACGTGTTCTACAGCATAGTGAGAGTAATAAAGCTACATGAAGGTGCAAATGAAAGAAGGTGAAGAAGACAGTGGCATTGTTTGACGTTAACAGAGCACATGGAATCCAGACAGGAATGTGACCTGATGGGGACAAGCCTCCACAAGCCTACAAGTCATTGATCAATTACAAATATTAACCTCATCACTTGATCAAACCGTGAATAAAGTTCCCAATTAATTAATTAATTAAACAAAATAAAAAGTTTTCATTATTTTTATGACTAAAAATCTAAATGTGTCTACATTCTTGCATTTCCCCCCATAAATGCAGTGGTGTATTATTATGTAATTAATAAATAAGTCTTACTTACAGGCATTTTGCTCAAATCATACAATTCTGTCCCTCAACAAAATTGCGAATTTCTAAAAAAAAAAAAAAAAAATTTAAGGAAGAAGCTGTGATGTGCAAATGTGTCTTCTCTACTTCGATATTGTCGGTAGTGTTAATGACCGTTTAGTTTAAGTGCCGGGGCGGGCGGGGCAGGCGGTTCTTCACGAAAGCCGGTCTAACTGGTCCACACAAGTCTTACCCTTTTAACTTCTTACCGTAAAGTCCCAAGTCTAAGCCAAGAAGATTTTGATATGTTTGCGTAAAGAACATTGTCTGTCCATTTATTTATGAACATGTTTCGGGGTGGAAGTGGAGGGTAAACACTGTCAAAATCCAACACACCTCACAGAGACTTCCGGTGCCTGGCGGCCACGGATGAGTGGCGGCTGATTAGACCAAAAGGCAACTTGACTGACGATGACGTCAAACAGGCGGGATATCCGCATTAGTAAGCTAGCTAATAACATGGCGAAGACTTACGACTACTTGTTTAAACTACTTTTAATCGGTGATTCCGGGGTCGGGAAGACGTGTGTGCTTTTCAGATTCTCAGAGGACGCCTTCAACTCTACGTTTATCTCCACTATAGGTGGGTAAAGGACTAAATAGCGGTGCCATTCCTACCGACAAAGTGTTGACTAGAAGACCAGCCCATCCCGTCATTGCTAATTTCTTGCTAACTTTTTTGGCTAGCATCGCTGTCGTCGTAGCCAGGCAGGAAGCAGCCCTCTCGTCTGATTAAGGGATCTTTATTTACTGAACGGTGAAATGTTATGTCAATCTATACTTATTTTTAGAAAGCCCCGAATCTAAAGTTAAGAATTGTTATCTCCCACTTTGTGTCATGAGATAGACTCTACGAAACTGCCCATTTACTACAACAAGCTAAAGCTAGTGGTTAGCCACAGTGGTTAGGTAGCTCGCGAGCCTACTTGGAAGTATTCTTTTTGTCACCCAGAACGTTGAGTCGAAGGCAGTGACAACTACTTCAATAAACAGTGTTTGTGCTGTCAAGCTAATGGAATTCATGTGTTGTGCTTTCAGGTATTGACTTCAAGATAAGAACAATAGAATTAGATGGCAAGAAGATTAAGCTACAGATATGGTAAGATCAGCACCAGCAATATAGTGCTGACATACACATACAAAAGTCCATTTTCATTTGACAAGATAAAAGATAAATATCTTGCTGATTTTGGATTGTACCGAATGCATATGTATGCCTTACAGGGATACAGCGGGACAGGAGAGGTTCAGGACCATCACAACAGCCTACTACAGAGGAGCCATGGTAGGTTGCTATGCTACTTTACAGTCCATACTCTACTACTGTGTTTATTATGTACAACAACCTACTCCAGAGGAGCCATGGTAGGTTGTTATGCTACTTTACAGTCCATACTGAAGTACTACAGACAGGAAAAGGGTTCAGTCTATGCATTGCTTTCAGCACCTTGGCACATTTGTTCCACAGAACAACAGCATGAACGGAGTGAGCCCTTTCGTCAGTCTTTTTTTTATCATTGTACTTTTCTTGACTTGTCCCTTTGTGAAATGGGTGACATCCCTGGTCCTTGATAATGTCCTCACAGCAGCATGGAAGTGTAAAGGCCAGACAGTCCTTTTGGGGGTGTTGGTAGCGCTCCAGTTTGTTCATATTTACAAGAAATGATTCCTCCCCAAAATAAGTGAACTGAAAATGATCCCTTCAGATGGAAGCCTACTGTGTGCCTGGGAGGATGTTCTCTTCACATCCACAATTTATGGTTTATGATTGATGTTCAGCACTTCATCAGCTGTTTATTTAAATTTATGTCACAAGACGGCGTTGCCTGCTTTGAAATGTGGGAGGGGCTGACATCGGCACTCACCGCTTGTTGAGAGGAGCAACATGTTTGTCATTGTTCCATTGATAACGCATTTTATCAAGCATTAGTATCGGGAGGGTTTGACGACTTGCAAAGATCCCTGATCCCAAACTGTGTTTAGTCCCATTAAAGCGTGTGGTGGTAAATCTATTCATATCAAGAGATAAATGTATGTATGGAAAAGACTGATGTACATTTAATCCCGTGTGACCTTGCAGGGCATCATGCTCGTGTACGACATCACCAACGAGAAGTCCTTTGACAACATCAAGAACTGGATACGAAACATAGAGGAGGTAAGATCTGGACATGCAGTCATCCCTCGCCACATTGCAATTTCCAATCTCACTTGAATCAATCATGCTGTTTTCTGCTTGACTACAAAATAAGTCTGCATATTCATTTCATAGCAAATAGAAGGGGAACGTTGACCAATCATGATAAAGCTTTGTTTAACATAGATAGACTTTCTTTATTGTCATTGCACAATAACACAGCAGTGAAATTGCCAACGAAATGTCGTTGACTGGCTAACGTATAATAATAAATAATAGTGTGGAGAATAAATAGATGACATCAGATATGAACAATGTACAGCGTAAACAGTAATGGAATTATCACCTACTTTGGGCTGCATGTGGCTGTGCTTCCTAACTACGAAGGAACCCCACTTTCTAATATAGTGGGTGTAAGAGTTATAATAAATGAATAAAGTCTATGGCGAGCCAAGTGAAAAGTGTTTATGAGCTACTGGCAGCTCATGAGCTCCTGGCAGGAGACCCCTAGCTTACCATGTATGATCTCAGAGTGGAGCTCAGGAGAAGCCGTACCTGTGGATATCTCGCCTGCCCAAGGAAGAGTGGTCATTGTTGGACACACTTTCACAGAGCGGCCGCTGGTGCAGTGGAGCTCAGAAGCCGGACGTTAGGGTGCCGTGTGGACACACAGAATGTCCGAAATTAATGCACCTTTCCTGGCAAGAGCGCTCTGTTTCTGGCTTCAGCAACACTTTGGCGGATATTTCGCGTTCATCTTCACAAAAACAGTCCTGAATTAAATGCTGTTGACAGATGAAAATTATTTTCTCTTGCTGGGAATCACCAAACAAGTTTTCTGTGCTCTAAGAAAATGTTCCCATTTGTCATGTGTTGTCCAAGGTATTGCTCTATGATTGAATCGGTTGTAATCGTCTTCCCTGTCACCAGCACGCCTCTGCAGATGTGGAGAGGATGGTCCTTGGGAACAAATGTGACGTCAATGAAAAGCGTCAGGTGTCCAGAGAAAGAGGAGAGAAGGTTGGTGGTTGCATAAGGATCAATGAAACCCTGTTCAATAGTCCCACAAGGCTTATTGGCTCATATTTTCTTGTGTTTGTGCATATAGCTGGCTTTAGAGTATGGTATCAAGTTCATGGAGACCAGTGCAAAGGCCAACATCAACGTGGAGAACGTATGTATCACAAACACAGTTCAACCTTTTGCCACACTTTATTCTGTTTTTTTCCAACATAATGAATGATTTTCTCATGATCTATTGGATGTGTTTAGTATTACATGTCCTTTCCATAGCCTCAGTGTGTTAAGTTGCATGTGTGACTTGTGCCTGGCTGTCCATTGTAGCTACGTATGCTCATGTTGTTCTTGGCTAGGTACGGTGATATCCCTTCTTCTTAGCTAGGTACGGTGATAGTCTTTCTTCTTATCTAGGTACGGTGATAGTCTTTCTTCTTAGCTAGGTACGGTGATATTCTTTCTTCTTATCTAGGTACGGTGATAGTCTTTCTTCTTAGCTAGGTACGGTGATAGTCTTTCTTCTTAGCTAGGTATGGTGATATTCTGTCTTCTTAGCTAGGTACGGTGATAGTCTTTCTTCTTAGCTAGTTACGGTGATATTCCGTCTTCTTGGCTAGGTACGGTGATATTCCGTCTTCTTGGCTAGGTACGGTGATAGTCTTTCTTCTTGGTTAGGTACAGTGATAGTCTTTCTTCTTGGCTAGGTACGGTGATAGTCTTTCTTCTCGGCTAGGTACGGTGATATTCCGTCTTCTCGGCTAGGTACGGTGATATTCCGTCTTCTCGGATAGGTACGGTGATATTCCGTCTTCTCGGATAGGTACGGTGATATTCCGTCTTCTCGGCTAGGTACGGTGATATTCCGTCTTCTCGGCTAGGTACGGTGATATTCCGTCTTCTCGGCTAGGTACGGTGATATTCCGTCTTCTCGGCTAGGTACGGTGATATTCCGTCTTCTCGGCGAGGTACGGTGATATTCCGTCTTCTCGGCGAGGTACGGTGATGTGATGATACCAGAGGAGGGTCATGGATGGTAAATAGTATCTGCTATAGGTAGTTTAATATGTCAATGATGCTGATGCTGTGGATAATGTGGAAGATGTAAATGATGCTGGTATCAGCTGCTGATGCTAACACCCTGACGTGAGCACTTGCTGATGTTGTCCAGGCTTTCCTATCCCTGGCCAGAGATATCAAAGCCAAGATGGACAAGAAGCTGGTAAGCAAAGATGAGCAGACATGATTATGTTGTGTTCCTGTGTTGTTGCTAACGCCTACTGTATCTTCTCTGCTGCATTGCAGGAAGGCAACAGCCCACAAGGCAGCAGTCAAGGAGTCAAGATTACAGAACAGCCCAAGAAAAGTAGTTTCTTCCGCTGCTCGCTCCTGTGAAGGAAGCGCGCTGTGTCTGCATCCACCATCGCCTTAACTTTTGTCCACCACTGGACACAACTGGACAAAAAATGTCTTAACTTGTCTTCCTCCCACTCAGCTGGCTGTCCTGTGTTGCCTTTGTTCAGCAGTTGTTCTGTTACATCCATATCTCCTGTATGGTGCTCACCTCCATTTTATTCTTTTTTTTTTAACTCCCAACGCGCTTAGCTTTACCTTACTCAGCATCTTTTAGCAGCCCAAAGTCAGCTCATCTACTCTTTAGTACAGCCCTCTATGTGGACAAGCTGTCCACATCCGTGTAGACGACCTGTCCACATGGAGGTGGCATCAGCATGGCTTCATCATACTAAAAAGTGATTTCTATGCAGGATGTGCTTTCCCTCCATTATCATCATCATCTTCCAAAGCACAAGATAAGATGGCGTGTGAAAGGAAAGCATGGCAGTATTAAGACGTTTGTCTTTTGAAGAAAGCTTTATTGTCATTATAGCCAACCAAATGACCAACCTTTAGTCATCCTCTGTGATCAGCCATTCTTTCGTCCCAAGTAAATGTCCACTGAAAGGGCTTCCACTGTACACGTCCAATCACATCATTTCAGCAAAGTGCTGCCTCGGTGGTTGCAGTTCCCATGTGCAACAAATGCAATTAATGTATAGAAAGACTGGGGCTCATACGCCTTTGGAGTTCCATTGATGGTGTGTGGAATATTGATCCAGCCTTGGACGGCCTGTAGCAGTAGAAGACATCTGCCCCAAAATGACTTAAGTGGCCTTTTATCTTCTTTCTATTGATCATGCACTTTTTCATCATGACCAAATCTGTGTTTGCCGAAAGTCCACCGTCATGCATGCTTTCCACAGCGGAGCACTGAAATGAAGATGAAGATGGCGTGTTGAAGCTTTCCCTCAGCGGGTGGGTGAAACGCCGCCGTCTGAACCCTGCATTGGGGATGCATGTTGGCTTTCTTTCACATTCTTGTCATTCCAAATGTGATCACATCACCTCCTCTTGTTGTAAAGCTGTGGATGGAAATGGACTTCTAGATGTTTTCCATCATTCCAGCAATTGTAAATAAGATCTACTTTCATAAATCGTATTGACTACACACTTGCTGTAGCTCATGTGGTTGATTTATTAAATGATGGGATTAAAAATGTTACAAGTGTCTTTTGCTTACCCGGCTCCAAGTGGCAGGGACAGCAGTTGCAGTAGAGAAACCCAGAAGACTTCCATGTCCCCGGCCAGCTCCTTCAGGGTGACACCAAGGCGTTCCCGGGCCAACTGTGAGACATAATCCCACTTGCGTGTCCGAGGACTGCCCTGGGGACCTCACCAGGCAGGAGTAGATACCCGAGCCACCTCATCTGATTCCCCTCTGAGATGGTGGGCATCTTAAATGAGTTTTCTCCATAGGGTGGTTGGATTCACCATCTATTTTGGGTCACTACCGCTCGTCTTATCGAAGCTAGCTAGCTAGCTAATTGGTGAATCAAGCCAAGCTGATGAAAAATATTAAATGGAAATAACAGAACCAACCACACACAGAAACAGATGAAGTGTGTCAAGTTTATAACAGTTGAGAGACACTTTCCTTTTTTACAGTAGCCTGGAGATTGACACCTAAAACGCGGAATTGATGCAAAATGGCAAAAATATGTCTGAAGAGTTCCTTTTTTTGACCGGGGGCGTGGTTTTTGCGAGAGAGCATGACTGTTGTATGTCACAATTACGTGACATTTTCCTAAAGAGTGAACGTCCTCCAAAAACCTACCCCAGCTGTCAACTGGTGGCCAGCCAATCACAGGGCACATATAGACAAACAACCATTCACACTCACATTCATACCTATGGACAATTTGGAGTCGCCAATTAACCTAGCATGTTTTTGGAATGTGGGAGGAAACCGGAGTACCCGGAGAAAACCCACGCATGCACGAGGAGAACATGCAAACTCCACACAGAAAAGGCAGAGGGTGGAAGTGAACTCAAGTCTTCTAGCTGTGAGGCCTGCGTGCTAACCACTCGTCCGCCGTGCAGCCAGGGTACAAGTCGAATGACAAAATTATATTTACTACTCAAACATAAAACAATCTTATCAAATGGCAAGGCTACATTCTTTTAAAGCCCCAATGAGACCTTGGCAACACGTGAGTCCAATGTCCTTGGTGTGTCCTTGGCATCAATATGAGCATTATCACTGCCAATGTTTCCGCAGCTCCCCAGTGCCGGCAGCATTCATGCAGCCCCAGACCATTAGGCCAGTTTGAGTGTGCCGGATGCGATCAACTTGTGTTGTGACATACACACTTGACCTGATTTCCCAAGGAGCTACGTGATGTCCCCGCCCCCTCAGGACAGGTTTGGTCACATGTGTGTGTTGTGCCGTCATACCACCAGTCAGGCTTCGCAGAGCAGGTGAGTTGCTTTTTTCTCCTTTTGCAAAATTTACAAATTGTAACACAAGCTTTCAAAGCCACTAGCTGGGTGTACAGCGTGATGTAGTGAGTAACGTAGCCTTTCCCCCCTCACAGAGAAGCTGTCCTTTGTAGAAAAGTGTAGAGTTGTTTATGTGGATTAGTATGAAGGCGACAATGAAGGATTGCTCTGTGGGAAGACATACAAGTGTACTGTATGTGTACATGTATTTACCTGCACATACTACATGCAGGGCCCAAACTGGCAGATATTTGCTTGAAGAAATAACAATGAAACATTTTTTACACCACAAATAGGCCCTTTTTTTCACAGAACAACATCTCATTCAGCCTAAGTGGCTAATTATTCATAAATATGTCTTCAAATACACGCTAATCATTCATAAAGGAATGTGTCATGACTCTTAAAAATGCCCATCATTTTGATATGATGGGGCTGTGAAATGATCATACAATTTCATCATATTTTCAAATGATTTAATCGTGATTAATCACAATTTTGACACTACACGTGTTTGCTGTAATTTATGAAGAGGCAGGACAGGACGACATTTATTTGTATCCATGAACGTCTCCAAATGAACTGAAAGTTTCAGTTCAGATAAAATGTCTGGAAAGGCTGGTTTCTTCAGCAAAGACGCCACGGAAATTAAGTAGAATTCACATGTTTCGAGTACGGTTGTATGAGTAAGAGTTATGTTAGTGAGTGATAAGATTATCCATTTAGGTTTTGTTTTGTCTTTCTGCTTATATAGATCACACATAAGCGCATCATGAATGGGTTGTTTTGATTTTCGGAGTGTCAGTGAACACATCTCAAGTTTGTCGCGTAACCATGAGGAAGTGTGGTTCCCAGGACCGAAAGCATATGACGCTGAGCCGTACGCCAACGTCACTGCCATAAAACTAAATTTTTTGGTGCCTACTGCTTACCAAGTATATTAGTGTGTGTTTGTAATTTAAATACTAATGTAAATGTAATGTAAAGACGAGAGACATTAGCTTAGACTTCTTTGTACAGCGCCAGTCTTGACACATTCAATATGGCGGCGACGTTGTCGTATCGCAGCAGTGGACAAGTGTGTTTTTTAGTGAGTTGGAGTTATATGATGTTGGAATTGAACTGCTGTGTGTTGATGTGTTAAAGTGAGACTGAAGTTACGTTGAAACTGTGGATATGACATTGTAGCATAACATGTTAGTATTTCATGTGTGTCATCTTCCATGATTAGTGGTGAGCAGCTCCAACAGTAACTCGGATAATAACACCACCTGTCACTTTTATTGCAATGCTGATCCAAAATCATAGGAGAACATTAACGTGAAGCCAGGAAGTGAGGGGTGATGCTGTATTTCCTTTTTAACGTCTGTAATGTTTCTACACAGACACCATCGAGTCAATCATCTCCCAGTATGACGCAGTTGTCCCACAGACGCAGCGATATCTCCTGGAACACGTCGCCCCAGCTCTCCTGGATGGAAAACCATGCTTTGACACCTGAATGGTTTCACTGGAGAATGACCAGGAAGTAAGTCACAAGGGAAGGCACATGTGCGTCAAAGAGTGTGACGTGTGTTTTTGCAGGTCGGCAGAGGAACTCCTGATGTCCAAGCCGCTGGGCTACTTCCTCATCAGACTCAGTGAGAGCAGAGTTGGATACACGCTGTCCTATCGGTGAGCCAATCATCTCACAGCAGGCTTCTTATAATGGATGAATGCATGACAGAGTCTGCTGTAGATGTGACTTGGATTACATTTTTCTACAAACTGCGTGGCTTATCATGAATAATCTGCACATTCCAGTCATTCTATGACACAACCCATTTGTTTTGGCTCTGTTCACTAAAAGGAGTATGAATTCATTCATGACCAAATGATATGTACGTATTGTGTAAATTGAATTTTACAGATTGTTATTCATTTAAACCTCAACGACAGCGATAATCATACAGCATATTCTAACGCTATGTAATCAATCACATAAAAACACAGAGACCTATCTTCTTTCTCTTTGGGCTTTTCCCTTCAGGGATCACCACAGCAAACCAATCTCCTCCATCCAACACTGTCTTCTGCATCGGTCTCTCTCACACCAACAACCCTCATGTTTTCCTTCACTACATCCATAAACCTCCTATGTGGTCTTCTTCTACGCCTCCTACCTGGCAGCATCCTTCTACCAATGTATTCACTATCTCTCCTCTGGACATGTCCCAACCATCTCAGTCTGGCCTCTCTGACTTTATCTCCAAGGCCTCTAACATGTCATGTCCCTCTGATGGATTCCTTCCTGATCCTATCCATCCTGGTCACTCCCAATGAGAACCTCTGCATCCTCATTTCTGCTACCTCCAGTTCTGCTTCCTGTCTTTTCCTCAGTGGCACTGTCTTTAGACCAGGGGTCTCAAACACGCGCAGGGATTGTGGGGATATCAAAGTAGTTCAGATTAGAAAAGACCAGTTGTTTATCTCTTAATACTAGGAAGAGTACATGGAGTACCCTTCCTAGTATTAGAGATAAACTGGCATACATTTTTGTGTAAATTACTGTAAACATACCTGATTTGTTTACTCTGGCGGAAACAAGTTCCCATACCGCTGTTTTTTAAATGATTCCACCTTAAATACCATTTCACTGAGCTTACCAAACTAATGTTGTGTTCCAATAATTAGTGCTAAAGGTATTCAAATGAATATAAGAACAAGGGTGCCCAAATTTATGCACCTGCCTACTTTAGTTGACATTTAGTTGTAGACTTTCTGTAAATCCTATAAAGTTCATTGACTTCTCATCTATCCCTGTGTTGGTCTGCTATATGATATATTTACCTGGAATGGCTGATTCCGACAACCAGTCATTGGGAAGGGAACATCTTGAATATTATCAGCAGTGCCCAAACGTTTTCATACCACTGTATTTGTAGTAGATTTGAAAACTAGCTTCCAGGCTGCTTTAGCATACTAAATGACGACTTTTTCTCTGGTGGTCTGATTGACTGATTCAGTGCTGAGGGACGCTGCAGACATTTCATGATTGACGCAAAGGAGGACGGCTCTTACAGCATCGTGGGGGAGTCCAGGTGTCACCCAAGTCTGCAGCAGCTTGTGGACTATCACAGGAAGATTCCCATCACGCCTTACACAGAGCTACTGACTGCATCCTGTGAACAGGTGAGGAATTGCAAGAACCTGAAAGCTATACACAGTCATACCCAATATTATTACCACCCAGGGGCGGGGGGAGGACCAAGAAGCAGGGTGCTGGTGGCAGGTGCAGCAAAGAGCACCCTGGCTGTTCATCTGGGGGTGGTATCCCGAGGATAAACTGGCATAAGCCCCCAATGCTGTGCAAATAGTCCTCCATACCTGGGACACAAACTGAGGACCCCATCAGAGATGAGGTCCACAGGAATACCATGCAACCGAAATACATGCCTCACCCCGCCCAGCTATGTATTTCATAAAGTATCTTGTTGACAGCAGTGAAGTACACCATGTTGGAAAATTGGACAACGATGTTCAGGATGACGTAGGGCTAGGCGATATATGGATATCTTTGCAATATGGATATTTCTTTTAGGCAGGATATGAAACACTAGCTCAATTCCACCCTCGGCCATCTCTGTGTGGAGTTTGCATGTTCTTTCCGTGCATGTGTGGGTTTTCTCCGGGTACTCCGGTTTTCTCCCACATTCCAAAAACATGCTAGGTTAATTGGCCACTCCAAATTGTCCATAGGTATGAATGTGAGTGTGAATGGTTGTTTGTCAATATGTGCCCTGTGATTGGCTGGCGACCAGTCCAGGGTGTACCCCGCCTCTCGCCCAAAGACAGCTGGGATAGGCTCCAGCACCCCCCGCGACCCTCGTGAGGAAAAAGCGGTAGAAAATGAATGAATGAATGAATGAATGAAACACTAGCATATGGTTCATATGGATGTAGACTGGATTTGATGCGGAGGTCTCATGCAAGTTAAGGCTGCTCCATATCTTCTGCTGCGTTTTTTTGTGTTTAATAGTGCTTTATATATAACTTTCTTATTGTTTTTTTTCTGCCATAGCGACCCCTTAAGCACATGTACAGCTATGGAAGTTCGTCTTGTTACGTTGGTAGCTGGCCTCTTACACCATTGTTTACACTCGGGAGCAGCTGTTAGCGTTGAGCACCCCTTGGTACGCAGAGTAACTGGAGATTCCTGTGGCGATACGGAGGAGGAGAGGCTGCATAGCGGCAATGGACAGCATAAAAGACGGTATCAACCATGTTGGAACGTGAGATGGAAGCGCTAACTACACTAACCCGGCTGCAGAGAAACTAGCGTGACTACAGCATAATTGCACTGAAGATTGTATTTCACTTTTTTTGTCGCCGATTAACCTAGCATGTTTTTAGAATGTGGGAAGAAACCGGAGTACCCGGAGAAAACCCACGCATGCACGGGGGAAACATGCAAACTCCACACAGAGATGGCCAAGGGTGGAATTGAACTCGGGTTTCCTAGCTGTGAGGCCTGTGTGCTAACCACTTTCCGCCATGCAGCCAAGATTAATAATTTCTTCAAAAATGAAGAAAATTAATTCCAGAACAAAACAAGTTAAAAAATATCATGGAGTTGACAAATGTATTTTACAGTATGTCTTCATTGTAAATAATCAGGGTTATAGTGCTTAATAAAATATGTACCTTTACTACAGAGCCCAGATGGTTGGAGCAAATATGACAGCGACAACCAGGTGGAGGTGGAGAAGACATCAGAGGAGGTCAGCCATCCTAAAGAAGACAGGAACAGCCGTATGCCTCCAGCCACGGTCATTTGGATTCATTTGATGTATATTTCATGCTTGTTTAACCTCGCTAACCTCACCACTCATCCAAGTCCGCCTGAACTCACCTTCAGTAGCTTTCCATTTCATCTTCAATAACATCCAAATCCAAATCTGGATCTACTTCACAGGGTCTTTGCTCCCCATAAAACCATGTAATGACCCGATGTCTGTGAACGCGATTCCCCGCCATAAAGTGCCATGTTCCATGCTACCTTGGTAGCAGGGAAAAGATCCGTATTGTAGACTTAATGCTCCGTCTCCCTGGCTACAGCCTGACAAAGTAGAATTAGGCCGAACCATTTATTGATTCTTGCAAAGTGTTGTTGCTTATTGCAATATGATGATAATACCCGGCACGGCGGTCGAGTGGTTAGCGCGCAGACCTCACAGCTAGGAGACCAGGGTTCAATTCCCACCCTTGGGAAGTTTGCATGTTCTCCGGGTACTCCGGTTTCCTCCCATTGTCCATAGGTATGAATGTGAGTGTGAATGGTTGTTTGTCTATATGTGCCCTATGATTGGCTGGCGACCAGTCCAGGGTGTACCCCGCCTCTCGTCTGAAGACAGCTGGGATAGGCTCCAGCACCCCCCGCGACCCTCGTGAGGAAAAGCGGTAGAAAATGAATGAATGAATGATAATACCTCTACTACTAATACATTCATCAACGGTTGACAAAATACTACTCTAATACTACTCGAAACATATTAACGCATAACATTTCTGTGTTTTTGTGCTCCTGGTGTGAAGCCCGTTCCAAAGAGCAGGAAGAGATACAGCACTGATGTCAATCCACGTCCTCCTCCGGACACGGAGATGATGGACCAGCCCAGGGCCGCCTCACCCGATACCGGCTCGGAGATGACGTGGGAGCAGCTCTTCGATGCGGTGCTCCTTCCTTACATGGAGGAGAGTGAAAGACGACCCCAGGAGTACTCGCCACCCCCTCCCTTTGCGCCAGGTTTCCAGACAGGAGACAGTCAATGAGGTCTGAAACTTACCTGAAGCTCCAAAGTTGTCAGACTTTAACAGCATCTCATCTAACGACAGCTAATGACATGATGTGTCATGATTATGAATATGTTACCACAATACCACAACACCAACCTTTATAACCGCAAATTTATATTCAGTGAATAAAAATTGTATTTCTGTCAAGCTTGATATTTTCGCAAAAATATTTACTGTAAGGCCCTGTGATTGGCTGGCCAATCGCCCAAGACAGCTGGGATAGGCTCCAGCATACCCCCACCCTAGTGAGGATAACCAGCTTAGAAAATGGATGGTTGACTGTAAGATGGTGAATTTCAAGACACGGGGCTGCACGGTGTAGGAGTGGTTACCATGTTGGCCACACAGTCAGGGGATGGGGAAGAACTGGCACCTGCATGCGTGGCTCTTCTCCGGGGACTCCGCTTTCCTCCCCCATTCCAAAAACATGCATGTTAGCTACATTGGCGACTCCAAATTGTCCATAGGTATGAATGTGGGTGTGAATGGTTGTTTGTCTATATGTGCCCTGTGATTGGCTGGCCACCAGTCCAGGGTGTACCCCGCCTCTCACCCAAAGACAGCTGGGATAGGCTCCAGCATACTAGTGAGGATAAGCGGTATAGGAAATAATGGATGGATGGATAATTGGATCAACATTATTTAGCCAGTCTGATAATTTGGTAGACTGGGCAGCACCGAGATGGGCGTGGCGGCGCACCAGTGAAAAATTCATGACAATAAAGCATGCCAAAACTGGGCCAACCGGATCTGTTCTTGGTGTAGGCAAAGCGCACCTTGCGCAGTGGTAAATTAGCATAGCGTACACACGTCACCAAAACCACACAGGCAGGGTTTTCATAGTGTCATGCACATTTCAATGCAAAGTGTGTTGGCGCAGCGTAGGCACGGCGCACCTGCCCTGCGCCTGGTCCACCAAAATAGAGCCCTATGTGTTAAAACGGCCACTATGGACCCAAAGTCCTGTACAAATGTGCGGGACCAACCACTATGGCAATATCGACAATTAAAACCAATAAGAGGCCAAAAAACACAAGCAAAATACTGAAGCTAAAACACACACACATGGCAAAGCAGGTTTATTTAGAGAGCACAATTCATACACAAACTCAATCATTCCGTACAACATGAAATCTTCCTAAAATCATTCCATACAACATTACAACATTTGTCTACCCACCAGTTTTTATTATTTGCCGTTTTATTATTATTATATTTATTTATTTATTACTGATTGATTGATTTTCTTTATTCTTGATTTGTTTGTTTATTTTTCATCTTATTTTGTGTAGAAAAATAAAAAGTAAGATATTTGAGAACAGTGGAATATTTTATCAGAGCTTTTCTTGTAGAAAATTGGAACCAAAGCGAAGTTTTTAAAAAAAAATTGTTTTTAATAAATGCGTTTTTTTTTTTTTTTTGAAAACCTGATGCGGCCCAGTCTCACCCAGACCCGAGCTCCAGTGGCCCCCAAGTAAATTGAATTTGAGACCCCTGCTGTAACCTCAGTACACACCCTGCAGTACACATTCCGGTACAGTAGATGGCGGTGTGCACCACAAATCTTGGCAGCGATCCGCCATCAACAAGAAGAAGACGACTCAGCTTCTCCTAAGTCGTGTAGCGACCGTCGAGGAAGTTTGATCGCTCTTTCTTACTCCTTCTCACTTTAGCTCGTTATTGTCAGTTGTGATTTTTAGGTATTTTCACATTTTTTTTGTAACAGAAAAAAGACCATTGACACCATGTCCTTTGTCCCCGGACAGCCGGTGACTGCTGTTGTGGTAAGTTGGACAGCCGGACTGGGCCATCGAACGTACTCCATTGTTCACATTATGACGCCAAGTTCAAGCAAAACAAGTATGTTTTCTCTAAATCAATCCTAAATTAAGAACTACTGAGAGGAAATAACCGCATTAATTGTTGTTTACTTCTTGTAGATTTGCTGTCTTGCTCGCTCGGATGATTTTTCGCGTTATCGAACACGTCAATGCAACATGTACTAAGTTACTGTGGTCTCATTTTGGAAGGAAACAAGAAAAAAACAACCGTTATGTACTTAAAGCCTTCAAATAGGATTCTTGTCATTGTTTAAATGTGTCAAATGGTTGTTAGCATATGGATGGGCGTCACCGTAAATGTGATCCTCCATAACATGTATGCTGCATTCGGGTGCCCTGGGAATAACCACAGTTGTACACATTGCAAACAGGTGCGCTGGACGTGGTGGGGGGTTAATTTTAATTAATTAATTATTATATTATTATTTTATTATAGTAATATTTATGTAATATTATTATTATATTATATTTAAGACCTGGCCTTTAAATCGGGTATGATTTTGCACTTTAGCGCGCACACACACACACATACACGGGGTGTGTATGATGATGATATGTGTCCAGCGGTGAGAGTCATCCAGACTGCAGCTGCCTTTTACCGTCACCGTGACGATGCTTCCTCTCACAACTTCCCTTTCAATGTCTGTCCTCCTTCTGTCGAGCAGGAAAAAATTGAGATCCAAAAGTTGCGTCAAGGACCAAACCTGATTCTGGGGTTCAGCATCGGAGGAGGGATCGACCAGGATCCCGTTCAGAACCCGTTCTCTGAGGACAAGTGTGACAAAGTAAGTCTGTGCTGACGAATGGAAAGTAGCAACACAACAGGAGTGCTGGCATATTTTCATTGACTGGTCTGAACATGTCATGCCCTGCACGCTCACATGATGTCATGGCGAACATGGCAGGTTGACACATGACTCACCGCTTCAGTGTTCTTAGAATATCCCAAACGTGGCTTCATCTGACTGATATTACCTGATGTGTTTCTTACTTCAGGGCATCTATGTGACCAGAATCACACCCAAAGGCCCAGCGGATGTGGCCGGCCTGAGGATGGGTGATAAAATCATGCAGGTGGTTAACCCCTCCACTAGATGGCAGTGTGTTCAGGTAGAATGAGGAAGCATGGAGAATCAGCGTTTCTATGTGGCTGTGGCAGGTCAACGGCTGGGACATGACCATGGTGACCCACGACCGGGCTCGCAAGAGGCTGACAAAGAAGAAAGAAGATGTGGTGCGCCTGCTGGTCACCAGGAAATCCCTGCAGGATGCCGTCAGCAAGTCAAAGGGTCAATACCACGCTGACGACGACAAGGAAGAAAACAGCACCACATCACAGTGGAAGGAGCAACAACACCGCCCCCCCTATGGAGAGGACAAGGCTTCTTATTGATAAACGACATGCCACCGTCTTGTATTCCAAAGATGATCGACACCAGGCTTCGCTACACGTTTTAAAAAATCAACCATGGCGCTCTGCCGACACCTTCTATACGAATAAGATGACAACCGTGGGCTCACCCCCAGCTTGCAATCTACAGGCTAATGTCTGCACACTCTACACTCACCAATGACAATGTAAGCAGTTAGCCTGCTCGTCATGCTAGCATGCTACATAAGCTCTATCCATATAATGCCAAGCCCTTCCTGGCATGACATATAGCAGCTTGTCTTTACCTCAATAACAGGTAAGGAAAAAGCGCAAACATGCACGGATCTACTGTATTGTTATCATATTTAACCAAACATTATTTACAGAGCGCCACTGGCTTTTCATGCTACACAAATATCATATATGATATCATTTGTGGATGATACAGCGAGGATATGCATATAATGCATCATATGCATTGTCTGTATCCTGCATTATATGTGTTGCTGTGTTGCCACGGTGATGGAGGATGCGTTCCAACTCCATTTGAGTGAGATCTTTTCTCAACTAAGCATTGAATTTATTCCTTCATTCCTCAGAGCTGTGAAACTGAAGTCGTAGCAATCCTGACGTAGGATGCTAATCATGTGCGTCCTTGCAATCAAACTACTGGGATCAAGATTTTGAAAACAAACACTTGGTGTGAAGATACTCTTGGGTGGTCCACCCCCCCCCCCCCCTTCCACCCAAGCAGCTTTGGAAAAATACCAATCTTTTCTATTTCTACTTTTGATAAACTTCTTCCCTTGTTTGGCATTAAAAACACACAAATATGAAATATGCCTTGTTGCTTTGTTGACACGAGACCCTTCAAATACTGTAGCATCCTTAGCACTCTTAGCAGCCGAGCTCTTCTAGAGATAGAAAAACAGGTGAAAAGAGGTGGCTAATTAATGCACGTCATGGGACACCTATTCAAAGAGCCCCAAAAAGCTCCACCATGGTTTGTGTATCCATGCTGTGAGCATGTAGCAACAGCTACATTGATGCTAACATGTTATACTTAAAGTATTTTAGTATAACTTCCTTCCTGGGTGTATTGATGTCACATAGCAACATAGAAAGGAAGGCTACACCTAGCCTCCAAAACTAAAATATGTACCATTACCTTTGGCTAGCGGTCTGAGGCATCGAGAGCCAGTGTGTGCTAAAGCTAGTCGCTAGCAGGCTAGTCGCTAGCCCCTGTAGTGTAGCGAGGCGTCACTACACAAGTAACGTAGTTCTTGGGCATAACAATATTAATGACAATAATAACTAGAATAGGCCTTAGAGAATGTAGACCTCCGCCAAGCGCCATAGTTCCTTGACATTTTGATATATAAATATTAGTCCTACATTTTATCGACATATTTACATTCTTCGACAATGAAAACAAGGGTTTCAATGACGAAGATTGCTAACATTAGCATGCTAACACCAAGCATACACAATGTTTGTATATGTGCCTACCTCTGAAAATGTTGACAATGTTAGTATAATTATGTTATCCTGCTAACATGCTGACTTTAGCATGCTATCGCCTAGCACGGGGGGTCGGCAACCTGCGGCTCTAAAGGAGTCAGATAGAAATAAACACATATATACACACACATATATATATATATATATATATATATATATATATATATATATATATATATATATATATATATATATATATATATATATATATATATATATATATATTATAAAATAAATAGAAGTGCAAACCTTTGAACCTCAAAAGTGCAAGTGAAACTACAAAATACACAATATAGAAAAATAAACAATATAAACAACCCAAGTATTAACAAAATCAACAGTTTTTTCCAGCGTTATAGTATACAATACAGTATGTACGTAGATAATATGAAACGAGATGAGATATATGACCAGTCTATACACTGAGATCTTGTTAGTATATGTATATGACTGTATAGTATGTATATGGCTGTATAGTATATACATATATGACTACAAGTATGTATATGACTGTATAGTACTATGTAGTATATGACTATAGTATGTATATGACATATATGACGTATATGTATATATATATACACATATATATGTGTATATATATATATATATATATATATATATGACTGCAAGTATGTATATGACTGTATAGTACTATGTAGTATATGACTATAGTATGTATATGACATATATGACGTGTGTATATATATATATATACATATATATATAGTATGTATGCATACATTTGGGTATGGTAATGCCAGGCATGTAGATACGTGGTGTGCTGTGAATGTTTTCTGCTGGGAAGGAACATGCTTGTTGTCATCTAGTGGCTTTGCTTCCATTTGGGGCACGGCTCATTTCCTTCTTTGACAAATTATCGATGAACAAAGTGTGTGCGCATGTGTGTGCGTGTGCGTGAGGGAGGGAAGCATGGTCCATTCCCCTCGCCTGGGCATGTTCCTCCGATTAGCCAGATCCAATAAAGCTCCAATAAAGACTGCTGAGTTTGTTCTGGCTAATAAGACATTTCATGTTGCGAGGTAACTAATGGACGTGTGGAAGTGGTTGCAGTGGCCTCGTCATGTCAATTCATTCATGTGTGCTTTCATGCCCACCAGCAGTTCCAAATGATGGCTGCTCTTCGTGATTTTGTTACCATGGCCCCAAAGATGACGGGACCATGCTGACAGATGATTGAATGACTGCTGTTAGCCACTGAATAAGTCCACCTAAACGTGGCTCATACATCCCTCCCACGTATTGGGTTGCCATGGTAATGCAGTCTGTTCCACACATTCAGACGTTGGGTCATCAGACATGTGTTCTTAATGACTTTTGTAAATAACGGTGCTCGCCAAAGTCCACTGGGATAGGCTCCAGCTTGGCTCTACAGTCTCCATATGATGGATTGTAAACATTACAACTACTTTTATTTGCAGTTCCAAATAATTATTAATCCTATTTATATATGATCATATAATAAATCAAAATCAAAATTGAATTTTTAAAATTGAAATAAATTAAAGTATTAGTACGCATATGATTGTTTTCAGTTGTATGATAAATATGAATACTGTTTGCCAATAAAATATGGTTACTTAGTATGGTTAGTAAAAGTACACACATTTACTTCTATCTACAGTACAGTTCTATCTAGTACTTACATAAACCTTTATAATAGAATATAATAAGAGAAAATGGAATCAGATGACAATAAAATATTGCTTTACTGAGATGGTATTTGGAGTGATTTCTTGGTAAAGAGTAATGAATATGAATTTTGCCAACATGCTGAGTGGGCTGGGCAGGTTCCCCTGAGCGATGAGCAGACGCATGTTGTCATAGCGACAGCGTGTTAGCACTGGCAGCATCACTGCTGGGTGTGAGATAAGAAGAACAGGAGACGAGCAAAGTGGCCATCATGCTTGTTTCAATTCATCATCAGTACAGATGATGCTGGCAAGCAGCACGTGCTTCATCTTCATGATCTTAGTGGATCCTTAACCTCTCCACCTCGTCCCACGCAGGCGCTGATCCCTGCCGGGGACTTCCCAGACCAGCAAAAAGTCCTGCTGGTGAAGAAGTGTGGATCGTGTGGGCAAGACGAGTCACTTCATTATCAGCTTCTCGGCTGGAGACAGCGAGACGGACAAATCTCTTCCCCAGCTCCGGTGTGTGGAAGCTTTTCAACATGTTAACATGGCCTGCTGGCTTCTTCTAGAATGACACTTTTCATCCTTGCTTTGCAGCTTCTTCTTCTGCTGAAAAACTCCATCAGACTCATGGCAGCTTGACCACAACCAACGGTATCTATCCATCCATCTCCCTATTCGTCATCTATCCATAGCGTCTATCCATCCATCTACCTATCCATCCATCTATCCATCCATCTACCTTTTCGTCATCTACCCACAGCGTCTATCATCCATCTACCAATTTTTCATCTACCCATAGCATCTATCCATCCATCTACCTATTTGTCATCTACCCATAGCATCTATCCATCCATCTACCTATTCGTCATCTACCCATAGCGTCCATCCATCCACCTATTCATCATCTACCCATAGCGTCTATCCATCCATCTATCTATTCGTCATCTAACCATAGCGTCTGTCCATCCATCTACCTATTCGTCATCTACCCATAGCGTCCATCCATCTACCTATTTGTCATCTACCCATAGTGTCCATCCATCTACCTATACATCATCTACCCATAGCGTCCATCCATCTACCTATTCGTCATCTACCCATAGCGTCCATCCATCTACCTATTCGTCATCTACCCATAGCGTCTATCCATCCATCTACCAATTTGTCATCTACCCATAGCGTCCATCCATCCATCTACCTATTCGTCATCTACCCATAGCATCCATCCATCTACCTATTTGTCTTCTACCCATGACGTCCATCCATCTACCTATTCGTCATCTACCCATAGCGTCTATCCATCCATCTACCTATTCGTCATCTACCCATAGGGTTTATCCATCCATCTACCTATTCGTCATCTACCCATAGCGTCTATCCATCTACCCTAGCACCCATAATAATTATTCATTCATTCGTTTTCTACCGCTTATCCTCACGAGGGTCGCGGGCGGTGCTGGAGCCTATCCCAGCTGTCTTTGGGCGAGAGGTGTTGTACACCCTGGACTGGTGGCCAGCCAATCACAGGGCACATATAGACAAACAACCATTCATACTGAGTGTGTGACAATTTCACCCCAAAACATAAATAGTCAATAACACGTACGCTGGATGATACAAATAACAAATAACCCTGTGTTGGCCCCTGTGTGACACTCCCTTTTTGGGCTTTGGTTTCTGTTTGGACGCTCTTATTTTGTACTTACTTCCTGCATTGCCCTGTTCTGTTTTCCTGCGTTGCTATAACCACCCACACCTGTTCCTAATTTGTGCTGTGTCTATTTAGTTCAGGTGTGTGCTTCTCCCTTTTGTGGGATCGTTGTCATTTGTTGGTTTGGTTTGCTCTGCTCAGTTGCTGTTTCCTGACGCTGCACAGCGAGATCTTTATTAAAAGAATAGATTTTTTTACCTGCTCTTGGTCCTGCTCTCTGCATCCTGGGATAGCATTGCAACGCCTATAAGCCTGATGGTGACAGTAACACTTCATGTGTAATATTGTCCTATATTACCGCCGGGCTACAGATGGATGGATGGATGGATGTGAATGACTCTCTAAAGGTACTGTCGGCAGGGGTATTTTTAGTCATTTGGGGGCCCAAGGCAAAGCTAGTCACTGAGGTCCACCACATCATTGCTACAAAATGTGAGTATTATTTAGGCCACTTTTCCTGCTTTGAAAAAGCATGCGAACATGAAATAGTCCATTTCATGAGAAGGGAGGGGCAGACACTTTTCAGCACATGCAAAAACTGTAGTATTTTGCATACTTTTACATTAGTTACAGGATGGTACATCGTAAGTGTGTAAAGGAGCAATATCGCATGTACGTATTTCCTTTCTGCAGCTGTCAGACGCCATAATATTTACTGCTCCAAAAATACTGTACAATAACCGTGAAATAACCTGTAAAATAACTGTGCAATAAACGGTACTATTACCATGCAATAAACTATACAATCACTGTGCAATCAACTGTATCATTACATGCAATAAACTGTACAATAACTGTGCAATAAATGGTATCATTACCACGCAATAAACTGTACAATAACTGTGCAATAAACTACTATTATCATGCAGTAAACTGTACAATAACTGTGCAATAAACTGGACTACTATCATGCAATAAACTACAATAACTGCACAATAAATGGTACCATTACCATGCAATAAACTGTACAATAACTGTGCAATAAACTGTATCATTACATGCAATAAACTGTACAGTAACTGTGCAATAAATGGTACCATTACCTTGCAATAAACTGTACAATAACTGTGCAATAAATGGTATCATTACCACGCAATAAACTGTACAATAACTGTGCAATAAACAGTACTATTATCATGCAGTAAACCTTACAATAACTGTGCAATAAACTGGACTATTATCATGCAATAAACTACAATAACTGCACAATAAATGGAACCATTAACATGCAATAAACTGTACAGTAACTGTGCAATAAACGGTACCATTACCTTGCAATAAACTACAATAACTGCACAATAAATGGTACCATTACCATGCAAAAAACTGTACAATAACCTTGCAATAAACGGTACCATTACCATGCAATAAACTGTACAATAACTGTGCAAAACACCTGTTGCAGATCCACATTTGCACAGCTGTAAATATTGTATATAACGTCTTGATTTGTATTACGCTGACTCGACACTTTTGATGCTGTTTGAGTTTTTCTTCTCTGCTTTGCTGCTGCGAACATGGACTGTCTATTATTATTAATAATAATAATAATAATAATAAGATATCTTATCTTACTCTAAATAAAAAAAAAAACACTAATCAGTTTTTATAAGACGGCCCCAGGCAATGGTAGCTCCGCCCCTGACTGTAGGTAGTGTTGACTTTGACATTTCAGGTGATTTTTGCAGTGCGTTAGGTGTGTGTGGGTATAAGGTCAGACCATGTGTGAGGCCTTTTCATGTCCTTCTGCTCAGGAGGGCGAGCAGTGCAGCATCATTGGATGCCCCCCCCCCTCTCTCTCACACACACACACATTACACACTACAGTCACAGCTACATGTCACGCAGCATAGAAGGGATTGTTTTGACATAAACCATGAGTGGTGAGTTTTGGGCTTTTTGTGGTTATTTTATTATACATGAATATTATACATGTTAGTATATAATAATAATAATAGTAATGTACTTGTAATATAGTATAATAGTGTGTACTTGTATGCTATCGTAAGAAAGTCTGTGGTGTCCAGCCATCCACCCATCCTTTTTTTACCGCTTATCCTCACAAGGGTTGCAAGTATGCTGAAGCCTATCCCAGCTGTCTTCGGTACACCCTGGACTGGCAGCCAGCCAATCACAGGGCACATAGTATAGACCAGGGGTGCTCATTAAGTCGATCGCGAGCTACCGGTCGATCGCGGAGGTGGTACTGGTCGATCGCTGGTCGATCGCGGCGTGACATTAAAAAAATATCATCCTAGCATCAATGCCGTCACTTGATTGATATACAGGGCAGCCATTCAGATGACAACTGAATGTTGCCCTTCGGGCGACCAATCAAATCAAACAACGTCTCTAAGTGCAGCAGAACTTACGATGTCAGCCTATCATCCATCCCCGTTACTTGATTGACATACAGGACAACCAATCATATGACAACTGAATTTTGACCTTTAGGTCACCGCTCATGCGTAAACAACGATGCAAAGTGCTAAGCTAGTCGGCGAATTGCGAGATTTTAAGCCCTCGCTAAAGTTTATGGTCACTAAAATGAGTGAAGGAGCTGGACCAAGTAAAAAGGCAAAAACTGGACCAAGTAAAAAGGCAAAAAACATATCACTTCCATACGGATATGGAATATTATACGGATATTATGATACGGATATTATCCATGACTGATAAACATTTGGAAGTGTGCTTGAGGCTGGCTATCAGCAGCTACTGTCCGGACTATGCATCCCTGGCTGGTTTCAGTGTAAGTCATCAAAGTAAACTCAGGTAATTACAAAAAATGTTAATAGTTAATTATGTGTGTTTTGCAATATTGGCTCATTTAGTTATGTAAGGTACATCAACATACATTGTACGTACAAATAATCCTCAATACATTTGAAAATAAATAGATGTTTTGCATTTTTGTAGTGGGTAGATCATTTTGACTCGGTCATTTTAAAAGTAGCTTGCATGCTGAAAAAGTGCGAGCACCCCTGGTATAGACAAACAACCATTCCCATTGAGTGTGTTTTATATAGTATTTATACATTATATATCAGTAATGGTATGTACTAGGACTGTCAATTGATTCAAATATTTGAATGGGATTAATCACATTCTGTCCACAGTTAACTCAGAATTAATCACATTTAATCACAGATAGAAATAGGATTTTATCTATTTTAAGTAGGTGAAATCGCTTTGTGGTAAACGATTTGATGTGGAACTACAACGATAATTACATCAAATTACATAAAGGTATATCAATTTGGGAACTATGGGCCATTATCTAAAACAATATAGTCAGCAAGCATGGTTTTATTTATTTATTATTAGCATATTTGCTCTTAAACTCGCCCACAAACGTTCAGCAAATAGTAAATGTGAGCGAGTGAGACCTCTCACACTGACATTTTAGGGTTGAAGCCCCCCCTAAAATAATATAAATGCTAACTAATGCATATTGTACACAGTAGAAACAGTCACCTATCTACTCTATATTGAAATTATTCAGACTGCGTCACAAACCTCAAGATTAAAAACGGGCAAACCGTAAGATGAAACAAGATCGAATGTGTGTCCGCGTTCTTGTGGGTTGTGGGTTCAGACACAAACTGTGCAAGATTAAAAGAGTCAATGATGTTTAAAAAGCCATTTGTCATTGGCTTATAAGGACAACACACATGAACAAAAAAAACAAAAAAAAAAAATTTAAATCAATAAAAAATATCGTTTTGGGGGGGCCGAAGTCCCCCTAAAATAAGCCTAATGACGCCACTTGCAGTCGTTCAGCAAGTGCAGTAACAGTTGAAGAACTAATATTACGACTGCTAGAGCACTGATTCCGGTTGGAGCGGTGGCATTGGGTTAAGACTTCAAATGTTATGAACTAATGGTCAGACACGGCGCTTGTATATGGAAGGACTCTGACTGTGATTGTGAAATCTAAGAATTCAGAAAATTAGCTGGAGATGCCTCATTAACGGATATAAAATCATTTGGTTTCAATCAGGTCTCGCAAAAAACTGATTATGTTGAGATTATGGTCTCGTTAAGTTGGCTGAGTGAGGCTGTTCACCCCCAGTCAGCTCCCTAAAGTTAGCTTCAATGTCGGGTGGCCCCAGGAATACACATTACAGTGGCTGGGTTCTTAAGCTTAATGTTACGGGTGATGGAGTCACCTATGACTAATGTGCTGGTCTTGCTGGCTCCACCGGGCCTGCTGTCGGCGACCCACCTCCGGTTCCCCCACCGCCCATCCCTCTTTGACTCTGAAACTTTTTTTGGGACGTCTGGGACCCGTCCTTGAGGGGGGGGTACTGTCATGCCCTGTGTAGGCTCCCGCGTGACAGTTTGCTTATGTTACCTTCTTGGGCTTTAGTTTCTGTTTGGACACTCTTATTTTGTATGGAACTTCCTGCTTTGCCTTGTCTTCCTTTGTTGCCCTAATCACCCACAACTGTTTCTAATTTCTGCTGTTTGTATTTAATTCAGGTGTGTGCTTCTCCCTGCGGGGGGGATCATTATCTTTTGTCAATCTGCTTTATCCTGCTGCTGCTAGTATTGCAAGGAATAAATAATTTTACCTGCATTTTATCCTGTTCTCTGCATCCTGGGGTCGAACCGTAAAGCGCTCAAGCCCCCAGCGTTACACAAAGGGCCCCAAAGGATCATAATAGTCCCATTTAAGGACGTTGTGGAGGGACCTTTCCACAAGGTATCCTTATTACCAAGAACACACACTATAGAACAGGGGTCGGGAACCTTTTTGGCTACGAGAGCCATGAAGGCCAGATATTTTAAAATGTGTATCTGTGAGAGCCATATACATTTTTTTAAACATTGAATGCAATAAAATGTGTGCATTTTTATGTAAGACCAACAGTTTTAGATATAATGGGCTCCAATTATGTAGACCAGGCACACTACCCCACGCCAATGGGGTGTGGCCAGCACACTTTCGTGAGCAGCGCAGTGTCCAACAATAAATCAAATACTTGCTGCCATTAATACAACTTCTGCTGCTGCATAATTTTGCACCATACTCAGTATATTTCATTCTTTTGGCCATCTTTGCCAGAAGGCTTGCTTCTGCAGCTTTAGCTAGGTGACTATTTGACTAAAGGAGGAAAGTCTACATTTACATGTTGACATCTCAATGACCGAGGTAGACTACAGCATTACCCAGTAATAATCAAGTTTTGGTGTTTGACCTGGAAAATATCTTCAAGAAAGATAGATATGGTTGGCCGTATTGCAGTGGAAAATAGATGGACGGATTAAAATGCATAAGAAAGTTGTTAATTTTGAATATTATTTTTAACAGTCATTTCTGTGATGGTTTACTTTAAAATGTTTGCAAAAATATATTTTTATTGTGATAAGAAATGCTTGAGAGCCAGATACAGTCATCAAAAGAGCCCTACCTGGCTCCCGAGCCATAGGTTCCCTACCTCTGCTATAGAAACATACACATGCTTGACACACCCTCCCACCTTTATACACCTGAAGCTGCAACATGTACTACAGCTATTGTCTTTATCTTATCTTAATTTGATATTCTATGTAGGCTGACCAACAGGAACACAATGGACATGAAGCATAAAAGACAGAAATCTCAGAGATCATAACAGTGTGTTTATCCTATAGGGGAGGGCTAATAAAAAGGAGAAAAAAAAGATAATGTTTTATGTTTTCTCACGGCCTAAAATGACACGTTGAAGGACAACCGATAACTTGTACTTGCGTTTAGCGTGTTTGTAGAGGAAGCCTTGTAACCTACTTAGATAAGAGGCTCCAGACGAGCCGCCACGAGTAAGCTGCAGCAACAATTGCTTTGTACTGCTCGACACCACACAAAACGGTAAGGTTATCAACTTGTTTCATAGCATAGCGGGCAGCTTGTTCTTCGCGCTTGAAAGCAGGATGCATCACAGGAGTCTTCCAGAGTCACATGACAGACAGGAAGGCAGAAAGAGCTGTCATAATTTTGTCTATAAGATGCATTAGTCAAACCTCCCTTCTCATATGATTATGTTTTAAACCAAATATATGACAAAGTTCTGCCTCGTACAATATTGTGTACATATCTAATACATAAGCGCACACAAATCATTACAGACTCACTCGCTGCTTTTTATTGAGTATATCTGTAAGGGTACTTATATGAATTCCTGTGGGAAAAATTGTGCCATCAGGAAGGAAAAGTACATTACTACTGTACATGTATTGAATATTGACTGTAGCTGATGATATATTATTTACAATACTATTTTCTTATCCTGTACACATAACAGATATTGTATGTCATGCTTAAGGGAATTGCTGATGTGCATCACCATGAGTACAGGGACAGCCTGGGGAGGGAAAGCAGGTACGGCAAGGCAGGGATTGGAACCTGACAGTAAAAGTAATGCTGACTGTTTCACTACAAATATTCCTCTTCAGTGTTTATTGCCTTTTTTTGTCCTAACATATTGCTGTAACAAATTTCCCCTAATTCCATGCTTGTTTTAAAAAATAAAATAAAAAATTAATAAAATTAAGTACAAATAAATAAATAAATAAACTTAAATTATATTAAGAAAGCAGGAAGTGAACAAATGTAACAGTTACTGATTGTAAAAGTACCAGATGGAGGGGTAGGATTTAATAAGCTTTGCTTCTTCCTACTCCTTTTGGACATGTGGAACTGGGAACTGATTATGGGATGCACTCAATTGTAATCTGATGCATGTTCAAATGAAATTAAACCATGATATGCTCATAATGGCCCTTTGTATTAAGTTGTGGACTCCTATAGAGCAGCTACACACCATAACCAGCACAGAAAGCTTTCTAGATCTTCCACAATCTGCACCTACTCCAGCTGGTATTCTTCGAAAATACTCTATTTTCATTTATTTCACCCATGGCCCGTCTCCGCTGAAATTGGTCACACTCCCAAGCTTTGCCAAAGATTTCTGGGGTACTGCCGAACCCCACTTTCTAATTTAGAGGGTATAAGTGGAAAAGCATCCTATATTCAATAGATTACAATGTATTTTATTCTGAATTGATTTGAAAAAAATGTGCATTTGCCATACGTGTTATAGTTGAGTGGTACCTAATTTTTGTCATCATTTCTTTTTTGTAATTCATTCATTCCAAAAAGTCATAGCTATTTTTCCTGTTCATTTGTTCCAAATTATGAACCAAAAATAAATTAATATATAGAGGATACTCATCATTTCACATCCACAAAACAATATGAAATTATGACAAATGATGACTACAACGAACAATTGAGCATTTATCATCAAGTTCATTCATTCATTCATTTTCTACCGCTTTTCCTCACGAGGGTCGCGGGGGGTGCTGGAGCCTATCCCAGCTGTCTTCGGGCGTAAGGCGGGGTACACCCTAGACTGGTCGCCAGCCAATCACAGGGCACATATAGACAAACAACCATTCACACTCACATTCATACCTATGGACAATTTGGAGTCGCCAATTAACCTAGCATGTTTTTGGAATGTGGGAGGAAACCGGAGTACCCGGAGAAAACCCACGCATGCACGGGGAGAACATGCAAACTCCATGCATCATCCAGAGATGCCCGAGGGTGGAATTGAACCCTGGTCTCCTAGCTGTGAGGTCTGCGCGCTAACCCCTAGACCACCGTGCCGCCCTATCATCAAGTTGTTTCTTGAATTCAACAATTTCTAGATGCACTTTCTTTGGCCCCACGGTGGGTTGTTATGCAGTCCCCCATAAATCTTGTTGGTCATGCGATGCAAGTGCACCTAATGAAGTGTCCACTTGGTCTTGTCTTCTTCTTCCGTCTATCATTTCCTCCATGGCCAGCTTCCCACGAGACCTCCCTCCTGGACCAGGCTCTGGAGCTGATCATGAACGAGACGCCGTCCACCTGCACTAGCCTTTTCCTCAACGAGGATGCAGACAAACCCCCGGCGAGGGAGCGAGGAGACCTGAGGAGGAGAGTGCATGGCGCCATGGAGAGGAGAGCAGATGGCATGAAGGAGAGGATGCTGTCCATCAACAAGGACACCATTAGATGTTTCCTGAAAAGAAACCTCTTTGTTTTGCTGACGGTTGCTTCTGTGCTTCTGGGTCAGTGCACACATCTTTGTGTTCTTCCTCTTTCCTTTGAGGATTTCTAACTCTGCTTTCTTCAGGCATCATTGTGGGTTTTGCTCTACGCTCCCACAACTTGTCCCTGAGACAGGTCAAGTACTTTGCCTTTCCTGGGGAGCTGCTGATGAGGATGCTTCAGATGCTGGTGATGCCTCTCATCATCTCCAGTCTGGTCACAGGTGCACCTTGAACACGCCCAGCAGGCCTGGATTGGCTTACCAGGCTCAGGCCACAATCAGCAGAGGATGGAATGATTAGCAAGTTGCATATAAATGTGATGTTTATAAGATGAAAGATGTGATATATAAAACATCCCAGCTATCTGGAATAACTTGGATCATTCATACTGTCAAACTCAACTCCTGACCTAACTAGCTTGGTATGATGTCGCAGGAATGTCCTCCTTGGACAGCAAAGCCTCGGGTAAGATGGGCGTGCGTGCTGTCGTCTACTACATGGTGACCACCTTGATTGCTGTCTTCATCGGTATCGTGGTGGTGATCATCATCAAACCCGGGAAAGGCAGCAGGGAAAGTCCCATGGTCAAGAGTGGAAACATAGAAGCCATCCAGGCTTTGGATGCTTTCCTGGATCTCATCAGGTAATCACATAGTACGTCCGTATGGTGGTGTAAAAGAAATACATTTCTTCTTTTCTTCACAGGAACATGTTTCCACCCAATCTTGTTGAAGCTTGTTTCAAACAGGTGAGACAATATCATGTCCTTGACATTATACAGGAGAGCCCTGCTTTCCATGGGAGGTTGCTTCCCAGACTACAACAAACAGCAAACATGGAGTCATTGACACGTCCAGAAAATGTTTACTTTTGACAGCAGGAACTTTGCCAGGCTACCAGCAAGTTACCAAAAAGTTAGCAAAGCTACTGCGAGGTTAGCAGGACTACCAAGAAGTTAGCAAGGCAACCAGCATGTTAGTCGGACTACCAATAAGTTAGCAAAGCCACCAGGATGTTGGTAGGACTCCCAAAAAGTTAGCAAAGCTACCAGGAGGTTAGTAGGACTACCAAGAAGTTAGCAAGGCTACCAGGAGGTTAGTAGGACTACCAAGAAGTTAACAAGGCTACCCGGATGTTAATAGGTCAACAAAGAAGTTAGCAAGGCTACTGTGAGGTTAGCAGGACTACAAAGAAGTTAGCCGAGCTACCAGGATGTTATTAGGACAACCAAGAAGTTAGTAGGACTACCAAGAAATTACCAAGGCCACCAGGATGGTGGTAGGACTCCCAAAAAGATAGCAAGGCTACCAGGAGGTTAGTAGGACTACCAAGAAGTTAGCAAGGCTACCGTGAGGTTAGCAGGACTACAAAGAAGTTAGCCAGGCCATCGGGATGTTAGTAGGACAACTAAGAAGTTAGCAAGGCTACTAGAATGTTAGTCGGACTACCAAAAAGTTAGCAAGGCTACTAGCATGTTAGTCGGACTACCAAGAAGTTAGCAAAGCTACCAGCATGTTAGTCGGACTACCAAGAGGTTAGCAAGGCTAGCAGCATGTTAGTCGGACTACCAAGAACTTAGCAAGGCTACCAGGATGTTAGTAGGACTACCAAGAATTTGCCAAGGCTACCAGGATGTTAGTAGGACGACCAATAAGTTAGCAAACCTACCAGGATGTTAGTAGGACTACCAAGAGGTTTGCAAAGCTACTAGGAGGTTAGTAGGACAATCGAGAAGTTAGCAAGGCTACCAGGATTTTTGCAGGACTACCAAGAAGTTAGCAACGCTAACATGATCTTAACATAACTATCAAGAACTTAGCCAGGCTACCAGGATGTTAGCAAGGCTACCAGCATGATAGTCGGACTACCAAGAAGTTAGCAAAGCTACCAGCATATTGGTCGGACTACCAAGAATTTACCAAGGCTACCAGGATGTTAGTAGGGCGACCAATAAGTTCGCAAAGCTACCAGGATGTTAGCAGGACTACCAATAAGTTAGCAAAGCTACCAGGATGTTAGTAGGACAACCAAGAAGTTAGCAAGGCTACCGCAAGGTCAGCAGGACAACCAAGAAGTTAGCAAGGCTACTTGGATTTTAGCAGGACTACCAAGAAGTTAGCAAAGCTAACAGGATCTTAACATGACTATCAAGAACTTAGCCAGGCTACCAGGATGTTTGCATAGCTACCAAAAAGTTAGCAAGGCTACCGGGATTTTTGCAGGACTACCAAGAAGTTAGCAACGCTAACATGATCTTAACATAACTATGAAGAACTTAGCCAGGCTACCAGGATGTTAGCATAGCTACCAAAAAGTTAGCAAGGCTACCAGGAAAGGAAGGCTACAAAGTCCACCAGAAAGTTAGCAAGGCTACAAAGTAAACAGTAAAACAAAGGATTGCTCTATAATACCGTCAAGTATTAATTATCAAGTCTTCAAAGGCCTCAGGTCTGGTGACCCCGGACTTCCAGTTAGTTTGGCTAACCTGCGTTTTTGTGTGTCATCATTTCTTTCATGCAGTAGTTTTGTGTTATTTTTGCGTGTGTGTATATAGCATGTTAGCATGCTGTGGTGGTGATGTTGACAGTGAAATCAGATGCTGACTTGATGATGTGATGACTGCTTGCATTCTGTGTTTCAGTACAAAACCCTGTACACAAAGATTGTTCACACAAGGAACGTGACGGTGAGCAGGAACCTCAGTGCAACAAACGCCACTGCGCTACTTCACACCTTCCAGGTGAGGCCCCGTGACTTTTTCACCTGATCTTTGTGTTACATAAGGATGATCCTCCTCTCTCCCCAGGAGACGGTGGAGGAGATAGTGCCCGTGACAGGCTCCTCTAGCGGCGTCAACGCTCTGGGTCTGGTCTTCTTCTCCCTGTCCTTCGGTCTGGTCATCGGCAACATGAAGAAACAGGGTCAGGCTCTCAGGGACTTCTTTGACTGCCTCAATGAAGCCATCATGAGGCTGGTGGCCATCATCATCTGGTTGGTGAACACCCCACGAGGATAACTTTCAGAGTCGTCTGTGTACAGTACCCGGCCATGATTGTGGCAACACATCTCACAGTTGGGTTCAGGGTTTTGGCACTGGGGTCAAAGGAGTTCTTCAGTCCGTTGGTGCTACACTTGGGGAGGAGCAGCCTCTCGGTGAACAGGCTTCTGGTGGTGACAGTGTGCAGAGGGTGGCTCCAGAATGACCAGCAGTTTCTTCAGAGTCCTCTTCTCTGCCACTGTTGCCAGAGAGTCCAGCTTCATCCCGACCACTGAGCTGGCCCGCTTGATCAGGTTCTCCAGCCTAGAGAGGTCTGCTTTTGTTGTGCTTCCTCCCCAGCACACCACAGCATAAGAAAGACTGCTTCTACCACTTCTACCACAGACTGGTAGAACACACACAGGAGCTTCCTGCAGATGTTGAAAGCTCTCATTCTCCTCGGGAAGTACATCCCGCTCTGGGCTTTCTTATACATTTTCCCCGTGTTGCATGACCAGTCCAGCTTGTTGTGGTTCTGAACAACCTCCACTTCCTCTGCTACCAGCAGAACTGGTCTAGGACTGGGTCTGTTCCTCCCAAAGTCGATGACCAGTTCTTTAGTTTTGGAGGTGTTCAGCTGCAGACTGTTGTTGTGGCACCAAACAACAAAGTACCTCACCAGGCTCACCAGTGGGGAACAGGGGTCTGATTTGAGGTGGACTGGCTGAACCTATTGAAGAACCTGTTCAGGTTGTTCGCTCCTGTCTTTGTGGCCTGTAATGGTTTTAACACCATCCCAGATGTTCTCCCTCAGCTTCTGCTCCACCTTGGTGTAGGTGTCTTTTGCCTCTTTCAGGCAGTATTTTACCTCTCTGCTGCTTTCATCTCCTTCTTGTCCTTTGACCCGAAGTCCTTCTCTCTTCCTGTTGAGGACTTCCTTGACTCCCTGTGTGATCCATGCTTTCCATAGTCCTGGTGGGGGCAACCGCATCTACAGAGATGTTGAGGTAGTCTGTCAGACAAGTGAGTCATCCCATCAATGTCCTTATCATGTCCACCCAGCAGTACGTCCCGGTCTGTGGTGCTGTAGAAGTACCTAAGGGCCTCCTCTGCTTCAGGAGTCTATTTCTTCTCTGGAGCGGGTGGAGGCAGTCTGTCTTTGGACCAGGGGGGTGCACTGGGGCTTGAATGTACATCAGGTTGTTGTCTGACATTCCCAGGGACGGCAGGGAAGTAACTCTGTATGCTTCTTTGATGTCGGTATACAGTAAGTAAGTCGTCCTGTTCTTCCTGGTGGGGCAGTCAACCACCTGGTATTAGAGCCTCCAGAAATGATCATGAAGGCCTCAGGATGTTGTGTTTGCCGCCGTGCCATAACGCTGTGAATCCTCTCACATGCAGCAGCTGCGTCTGCCGCTGTAGATGATAAGTCCCCCACCTCCACTTTTTCCACATGCCTTTGTGTCCCTCTCGGTTCTCACTGCTGTAAATCCCTGCGGGTCCACGTGATGTGATATGTACAGTAATCTGCATGTATGTGCTGTGTATGTGCTACAGGTACGCCCCAGTGGGGATCCTCTTCCTGATTGCCGGAAAGATAGTGGAGATGAAGGATCTGGCAGTGATGGGTGGCCAGCTGGGGATGTACACCGTGTCGGTGATTGTGGGCCTCCTCATTCATGGTCTCTTCATCCTGCCGCTGCTCTACTTCCTGGCGACAAGGAAGAATCCTTACGGCTTCATTGGCGGTTTGCTGCAGGCTCTCATCACGGCTCTGGGAACCTCCTCCAGGTGACTGTCTCAGATGTTAAGACGGTATACTCGCCATCTTTTAAGATCCAATATTGTAGATCCCTGCTTATCAATTATCATGGGAGATGATCAATTGACAGATGGAATGGGAGTCACAGTATAGCGTTTAGCCTGGTTGTCAGGCTAGTGTGACAGCATGGATAATAACGTAGCTTATAGCCCAGTATGAAAAATCCATCCATCCATCCGTTTTCTATACCGCTTATCTTCACGCTTATCCCAGCTGTCTTCAGACGAAAGGCGGGGTACACCCTGGACTGGTGGCCAGCCAATCACAGGGCACATATAGACAAACAACCATTCACACTCACATTTATACCTATGGATAATTTGGAGTCGCCAATGAAGCTAACATGTTTTTGGAAATGGGGCGGAAACCCCCCAAGTGGGTTGAATTGAACCCGCGTGCTAACCACTTGACTACTGTGCAGTCCAGTATGAAAAATCATAATATTTGTTCACGGCACAGCAATGTGTAATGAGTGTTACTGAGGATTGTATGGATTAATGAATTCATTCATGTTCTATCGCTTATCCTCACAAGGGTTGCGGGGGGTGCTGGAGCCTATCCCAGCTGTCTTCGGGCGAGAGGCGGGGTGCACCCTGGACTGGTGGCCTGCCAATCACAGGGCACATACAGACAAACAACCATTCACACTCACATTCATACCTATGGACAATTTGGAGTCGCCAATTAACCTAGCATGTTTTTGGAATGTGGGAGGAAACCAGAGTACCCGGAGAGAACATCCACACAGAGATGGCCGAGGGTGGGATTGAACTCGGGTCTCCTAGCTGTGGATATTGGAGAGAAATATGGACAATTTGGTGTCGCCAATTAACCTAGCATGTTTTTGGAATGTGGGAGGAAACCGCAGAAAACCCACGCATGCACAAGGAGAACATGCCGAGGGTGGAATTGAACCCAGGTCTCCTAGCTGTGAGGTCTGCGCGTTAACCACACAAGCGCCATGCAGCCCCTACTTCCACATGTTTCAACCTATTCAGACCCTTCCAACGTCCAAATTCTCAGCTCATTTAGGACATTTAGCCTTCCCAGTACATTACCATGACCATGGCCAAATATGGATTCTCAAATTCAAATATCTCCAAACTTTGGATACTTGAGGAAATGTCTGAAACGTCTCAGTGTGTTGACCAATCGGAACCAATCGGAACCAATTGGAAACAATCGGAACCAATCGGAACCATGACCATGACCATGGCCATTATGTATCGGCTTTTGTTGGACTGTTAATGTGGAATTGTGACTATGCAAGCTGCATTAGCCCTCCTTGCACTTTTGATGAACAAAATATTAATTTGCAAATATGAATAATACTAATACTATGACTAATACTACACCAACTGCGATAAGAAGTCATTTCAAGGTTTCCTTTGTCCTCAGCTCGGCTACCCTACCCATCACCTTCCGCTGCCTGGAGGAGAACAACCACGTAGACAAACGTGTCACGCGCTTTGTTCTTCCTGTGGGTGCCACCATCAACATGGATGGCACCGCCCTCTACGAAGCTGTGGCGGCCATCTTTATTGCTCAAGTCAATGATATGGATCTAAACTTTGGCCAGATTCTCACCATCAGGTAACATAATAAGATATATTATGATATATATATATATATACTTTGATGTGAACTAACGACCCCATATCATACAGACCTGATGAAAATCTGAAGAGAATGTATCTTTTGCACATTTTGATCATAATGAGGTACAATATGAGCTACAATATGCAAAAGCAAGATGGGGGAGTGTGACAAAAAAACTCTTTGAAAAAGTCATTTCTTAAAAGAACATCAAGTGTCTGTACATTTTTATAAACTTCCCCTTTCTATGGGATGTTATTCTTATAATTTATAAAGAAAACGATGAAACAGATTTCCCATGATGGATATTTGGCACTGCTTTATATTAATATTTTAAAATGTAAAGCCAAGACTGTTTATTTTTTTTGCCTTTGACAGTAGTGATGTGCAGATTGATACTGAAATATCAATATTTACGATACTAGCTCTTCATGCTCTAAAATGGATTCTCAAATCCAAATATCTCCAAACTTTGGATACTTGAGGAAATGTTTGTCTGAAACATGGCGGGATCATGTCTATGAGGAAGGAGGTTTTTCCTTTATGATGTCATGTAAAGACACAACCTTTTTCTCTCAAAGATAGGGCCAACAAGATGATGGATTCCTATCAGATAAAAATTTTAACACATATTAGTGTTAGACTGACGTTAAAAAGTTGATTTATCATCAAATGTTATGTGACCACATCATCCCCTTTTTAACAAAGCTCTCCTCCTACATCCTACCTCCCACCGCCCACGCAGTATCACGGCAACCGCCGCCAGCATCGGAGCAGCAGGCATCCCTCAGGCTGGCCTGGTTACCATGGTGATAGTGTTGACATCGGTGGGACTGCCCACAGAGGACATAACACTCATCATCGCAGTGGATTGGTTCCTGTGAGTTTGGGCTCAGTGTCAGGGTGATGGGGTTGGTCAACGCTGCTACACAATAGCCATTGTGTGACGGTGTGTGTGTGTGTGGTCACCCCAGGGATCGCTTGCGGACCACCACCAATGTATTGGGCGACTCACTCGGGGCAGGCATCTTGGAGCACCTCTCTCGTGCAGAGTTGCAGAGTCAGGACGACGAGGTGCACAACTGTGTCATGGAAGAGAAGGAGAAGCCCTACCGGCTCATCTGCCAGGAGAAGGACATGGTGCACAGCCACAACAGCGAGAGCACCATGTAACCACGGAAAGATCCCACATCTTTACATCCCACAGACCAAAGACAGGAGAGGCAGCAGTCAAACCAAGGTCCACACTAAAGGAAATGACTTATAGAGGACTTGAGACACACTTCTTAAATTACAGCAAAAAAGTCCTAATGTTATGCAAATTAAAAAAAATCCCCAAACAGTCTACGACTTTCCATACAGTATTAATTGGCTAATATAGTTCTCAATATAGTGCAGATTTTTTTTCTGCTAAATGTCTCTTTTTGGTCTCACAACTCAACAGACTCTTTTGGTCTCTTACAATAAGGTACACCAAAATGCAGTAGTTACTTACCGTCTAATGAGGAACTGATGACTAAGGCACATACATTTAAAGTAGTTACTCAGGAATCAATGAATAACTAATGACTAAGGCACATACATTTAGAGTAGTTACTCAGGAATTAATGAAGAAGTAATGATGAAGGCACATACATTTAGAGTAGTTACTTGGGAACTAATGAAGAACTAATGACTAAGGCACATACATTTACAGTAGTTACTGGGGAACTAATGAGGAACTAATGACAAAGGCACATACATTTTGAGTAGTTATTCAGGAATTAATGAAAACTAATGATTAAGGCACATACATTTAGAGTAGTTACTCAAGAACTAATGAGGAACTAATGACTAAGGCACATACATTTAGAGTAGTTACTTGGGAACTAATGAAGAACTAATGACTAAGGCACATACATTTACAGTAGTTACTGGGGAACTAATGAGGAACTAATGACTAAGGCACATACATTTTGAGTAGTTATTCAGGAATTAATGAAAACTAATGATTAAGGCACATACATTTAGAGTAGTTACTCAAGAACTATGAGGAACTAATGACTAAGGCACATACATTTGGAGTAGTTACTGGGGAACTAATGAAGAACTAATAACTAAGTCACGTACATTTAGAGTAGTTACTCGGGAATCAATGAAAAACTAATGACTAAGGCACATACATTTAGAGTAGTTACTCAGGAATTAATGAAGAAGTAATGATGAAGGCACATACATTTAGAGTAGTTACTTGGGAACTAATGAAGAACTAATGACTAAGGCACATACATTTACAGTAATTACTGGGGAACTAATGAGGAACTAATGACTAAGGCACATACATTTTGAGTAGTTATTCAGGAATTAATGAAAACTAATGATTAAGGCACATACATTTAGAGTAGTTTCTCTAGAATGAATGAAGAACTAATGACTAAGGCACATACATTTATAGTAGTTACTCAGAATTAATGAAGAACTAATGACTAAGGCATACATTTAGAGTAGTTACTCGGGAACTAATGAAGAACTAATGACTAAGGCACATACATTTTGAGTAGTTACTTGGGAACTAATGACGAATGAATGACTATGGCACATACATTTAGAGTAGTTACTCAGGAATTAATGAAGAACTAATGATGAAGACACACATTTAGAGTAGTTACTTGGGAACTAATGAAGAACTAATGACTAAGGCACATACATTTACATACAGTAGTTACTGGGGAACTAATGAGGAACTAATGACTAAGGCACATACATTTAGAGTAGTTACTCAGAATTAATGAGTCAAAAACGGTATATATATCTAACCCTAAAACATGTCCCGAGTTAATTATAAATTATAAAATATTAGCAAGATTGAATTTGATCTTTTCCTGTTTAAATTGTTTAAATCCCAGGTGCTGTAGAAAGTTTGTTTTTGATCCGAACTAAATTTCAAGATTGGACGAACGAAAAACTTGCAATTATTTGGAGTTATTCCAACAAGTGAAAGAAAAACTCTGAGAAGTCGGTATCACGTGATGTTGATGTTTACGTTTTACTGGTCATGCCCCATTGACTTTTCTGTTTGATTATATCGGCGCATGTAGACAAGAGATTGGAATATTCTTTTCCATGTATACCATTGTTTTCGGGAAAAGTCATTCGGAAAGATTCCATTCAGAAAGAGGAAAAACTCCTCATGTATACGTGGCTATTGTTGGATCCCTTCAGTTGATGCTGAGTTGTCTTTCTTTCATTACTTCCTGTTTAACTTCCTGTTTAGTTAGTTAGTTAGCAACTTTTAGTTAGTAACTAACAGTTGCGGTTGCTATCATTGGCAGTGAGATGGACAGTGTCCTTTGTTCTGTGGCAGAGCTCCTTTCCATCATGGATAACCTGCATCATCCATTGCACCAAAGCGTGGCAGATTACTATCACTGCCCGTCCATCTACCTAACTGATTATCTGTTTATGTGTGAAATGACAAGACAAGACAAGTATTATTTCAGGTTCTTTTATAAAAGTGTTGACTTGACATAGAATGTGTTCTTCTATAAGGCAAGGCTTCATACACAATGGCGCCATCAGAAGGTTGAAGAGCCTTGTCACAGCTTTGGAATGAAATGAATGAAATGGGTCAAGATGAGTACTTTGGCATAGATTCATGGCCGACTACCGCTATGAACAGTCAATACAGAACATTGCTTTTTTTTTTCACTCTGTGGTGTAACAGTCACAAACATTAGGTCAAAGTCTGAACCATGAAACCTGAATTGTACAAAAAACAAGGTGCAAGTCAATTGAATTCATACACAAAAAAAAGGTCCCCTAAATTCTGCACCCCCTCCACAAAACCTGAACAACTTGGAGCCCCCATGAGTCACGTTTACGAAGCAGCACAAATAAGCACATAAGTAGACGATATCCAAGTCACTGCTCATTTATACTTCAAAAATCACATTTCCACAGATTAGCCACATGGATAGATGGATGGAGAAAAGGAGGGGAGACGCTTTGAGGCAGACTCTGGCTAATAACAGTTAAGAGCCACGACTTATCTTACATGAAAAAAAAAAGAAAATCTTCCTCACTCATTCTGGGAATCCTTCAAGGCCGCACTCGTGCTATTTGAATATGGAAAGCCATTGAAATAGATATTGCTGCCCAGGTCTGGTCCACTGGAGACAAGATAAAAGACACGGGACAACTGGACAAGTCAGCTAACTCTGCTGTTTGACAGTTGACACTTGGCCTGTTGGGAAGAAACATATTTACAATATGACACAAATATGTACACAGCATGTAAAAGAGCAACATACCGAGGACTATTTATTCTTCTCCATATTGGACACGTTGGCATCACTCCTCATTGACCATGGCCCAGTTGTCTTTTCTGTCCTACGAAAGGGAACATTGAAAGGTCTCCATTATGCAACCGTCTCCGCCCCCCACATAGCTAGGAGACCCGAGTTCAATTCCACCCTCGGCCACCTCCGTGTGGAGTTTGCATGTTCTCCCCGTGCAAGCGTGGGTTTTGTCCGTTGACTCTGGTTTCCTCCCACATTCCAAAAACATGCTAGGTTAATTGGTTAATTGCCCTGTGATTGGCTGGCCACCAGTCCAGGGTGCACCCCCGCCGGGATAGGCTCTAGCTCCCCCCCCGCAAAATACCATCATCCCGGACATTTGAAACACAAAGTTGGATTATGGACTTTTTGACTAACAGGCGGGCAGTACGGCGGTCGAGTGGTTAGCGCGCAGACCTCACAGCTAGGAGGACCAGGGTTCAATTCCACCCTCGGCTATCTCTGTGCGGAGTTTGCATGTTCTACCCGTGCATGCTACTATTACTACATGTATTAGTATTAGCCTGCTGATTGGCTTGCTAATTAGCCTGCAATGAAATTTGTCAAAGATTTTTTTTTGTTAAATAAATAAAAATGAAAAATCTTTAAAAAATAGGAATTTTTTTAGTGGGCTTAAGAACATTTTAGGGGGGTTCTATTATATGAATTTTTTTTCAGAGATTTGTTTGTAAAAATAAAACAAAAAAATTCAAATAGGCCTAATGACGCCACTGCATACAGTTTCTTTTTAGCAGACTGTCAGACATTCGGATAAAAAGAAATTGTTTAGAAAACAAACAAGTAGACCACGCCGCTATTGGGAGACATGTTAGTTCAGTGGTACCTCAGTTAACATCCGCCCTGGTTAGCGCCTTTTTCAGTTACCATCCAAAATACCATCCGGTTTGTTTACGCCGCCATCTTGGATCAAGCACACAAGACAAAATCTCACAGTGCTGGCACATGCACCATTTTAGGACAACAGCGTTTGTCAGAGTTGTAGAGAGTAGGGATGAGCCGGATACTTCTTATAAACAAGTATACATTACGGATAATGCATTTTTGAAAATTGTGAGTATGAAACAAGTACATTTCATTATTATTTGTATTCATGTTTAAAGCAAATGCTCATTATGAATTTACTCTTCACATTCTGTGATTGGCCAGTCACACACAACGACCCCCTCTCGCTCGACGGAAGCAGCTCAGGTGTTGCGTTGGTCACTCTGCTTCCACTTTATTAAGTTTTCTTCAGTTTGTGTTTGTATCTAAAGATAATTGGGAAACTTGACTGGCAACGTACGTGGGCTTGTATGCAGGCTTGTGTGATGTCAGTCACTTATGCATCAGGGGGAGCATGACCGCCATTTTCCTTGAAATGTATTTTTGTCTTATTCCATAAAGTCACTTAGAACACATGTGTCGACAGAACAACACACCTTCAATTTCTAGCTTCAGACTCATCACCCTATCTGACATTCTTTTTACCTCCAGGACATTTTTAACCAACTCCTCCTTTAGGATAACTCCTACTCCATTTCTCTTCCCATCTACACCATGATAGAACAAGTTGAACCCTGCTCCTAAACTTCTAGCCTTGCTACCTTTCCACCTGGTCTCCTGGACACACAGTATGTCTACCTTCCTCTTCTGCATGCTGGAGCCTATCCAAGCTGTCTTCGTCTTAGAGGCGGGGTACACCCTGGACTGGTCGCCAGCCAATCACAGGGCACATATAGACAAACAACCATTCACACTCACATTCATACCTATAGACAATTTGGAGTGGCCAATGAAGCTAACATGTTTTTGGAATGTGGGAGGAAACCGCAGTACCCGGAGAAAACCCACGCATGCACGGGGAGAACATGCAAACTCCACACAGAGATGGCCGAGGGTGGAATTGAACCCTGGTCTCCTAGCTGTGAGGTCTGCGCGCTAACCACTAGACCGCCGTGACGCCCCAAATATGGTTTTGAATGTAATCAATCAATTGAATGGATAGGAGGAAATAAAATATTGTATTAAAGCATGGCAGGCTTCATATAGACGTATGTTATCACTTTTAATGTGAAAGACACAATAAAGATGTTATAAGATACAGTCTACCTGTCTGGGTACTTGGTGGTCATGGGAGTTGTAGTTGTGAAATACATTTGATTCACTTCCTCTTCTTCATTTGGTATTCATATTTAACTCATCTATATGCAAAGTGAAGATGTTTGAGACGACTCTAGACTAAGGGTGTGGAAAATAATATATTGATAGATACATCGATGCGCATGCGCGCGATGCGAGTGCATCGGCTCATTCAGCGGATATGAATGCAATTGACAGGTGAAATTGATCGCGATGCGTTTGTCGGTTTCGGTAAACTTCACCCCATATGCTGTTCCCCAGGTTCCCCGTGCAACATTATTTTGCGTTTTGTATTGAATACGGACTGAAGCCATGAGGCACATACAACTACTAGTAGGAAGTTTGTAAATTTCAGCCCCCCCCCCCCCCCCCCCGCAACGTTTAAATGGAATGTTTGGAAACACTCCGGATTCGGCGTAAAGAACGGCGTAAAGCTCGACAAAACGCCCATCATTTGCAAAGAATGACGCTTTAAGAAGCCGTACAATGGCAGCACGACAAACATGCAGACCCCCTTAAAAATGGGACACCACAACATGGACAAGTCTACCGCCGCCTCCCATCTAGGGGAAAAACCAAGCAAATCAGGTCAGTGGATCTTCAGCTGTTTTCCAAATTGTCCAGGATCTATTTGTCCGTCCCTGCATAGCCCATGTGAAATTGTGTGGAAAGTTGTTTTTCAAAAGTTGTTGCTGTTTTAAGATGGCAAAAAGAATGATCAAGAAGTGGTGGAAAGTAAAAAAGACAAACAGCACTTTAGTTGAATTTACTGCCAAGTGCCTAAAAGGAATAAAGCTAAATCCTTTTTGTAGGACCATACTGAATTCCATTTTTTCCCTTTGCTTATTTGCATCATGTTGAATTGCATCATATTGCAAAAAATTGCACTATATCACATTGGATCTCACTGATTTGAACTAAATGATCATCGTATTGTATCGCATTGTGAAGAGGGTGAATCATATCGCATCGAAAATTCCATGTTAATTAAAGTATGGTATCGCTGGCAGTGCATCGAGATGTGTATCGAATCGTCCTCAGTGCTGAGATTCACACCCCTACTCTAGACAATAGTTTATAGTTCAGTAGCAGTGACGCTTAGTGACATCATCATCCAGCACGGCGTATCCAAAAATACAATTTGTGTATTCTTGCTCATCGCTGCTCTGATCAGGACGACTATCGGTCCATGAAAAGCGACCATCGGCAAGAAGGATACCATACCATATTCACTTGCTGACGGATTCGCATGCTAGTCCTCACCTTAGGGTGAAAAGTGTAGGTTTGGATGGCACTATTTATATGGCGAATATGTTGATATTGTCCAACTTTCAATTTCCAATTCTGATATCAAATGATACTGATGCCAGATATGTGCAACATGAGACATCCCCTGTGGTGGAATTAACTCATATCTATTGTGAAGTTAATGGATATAGCATCAGCAGCTAGCCCCTGGCCATGGCTGGAAACAACACTGTAAACCATATGAGAAACACTTGCCATTGGTCATGGCGGGGTACACCCTGGACTGGTCACCAGCCAATCACAGGGCACATATAGACAAACAACCATTCACACTCACATTCATACCTATGCACAATTTGGAGTCGCCAATTAACCTAGCATGTTTTTGGAATATGGGAGGAAACCGGAGTACCCGGAGAAAACCCACGCATGCACGGGGAGAACATGCAAACTCCACACAGAGATGGCCGAGGGTGGAATCGAACCCTGTTCCCCTAGTGAGGATAAGCAGTTCTGAACTGATCCGGAGACTTTAACCATTCCCAGCAACTTTGTCTTTGTTGAAAACAACTAGCATTTCTTTACCCTTTACTCTAACATGCAACCCCCCCCCCCCCCCCCCCCCCCCCCACCCCCATCACAGTCTCTCTCATACCCAGCCGGTCAGACAGTAGCCTTGTGCAGCAGGTCAGGTCCGGCTGCTAGCAAGCTGCACATTATGGCAGATACTAGAATTGACATCAAAATACATAAAACTGTAAAACTAAAACTGTAATTATTGTCTATAGAATGTGTTATGTGTCTGGCTGGACGGGTGAATTTATTTGCTTTGGTTTGAGTCCGTTTAGGTTCATGATGTTAACCAAGGCACCACTGTATAAGGAAAACATTTTTAATGATTCCCTTGTTTATTTCCTGCCATATGATGTTGATGTGTACCTCTGTCATGACAGGCAGGTTGTCGTGAGGAAGAAGCCACATTGTTCGATGGGCCTTGGTTCTCTGCCTCTGCAAGAGCTTCCTCAGCAACCTCTTGACCTTGCGGTCCCTGGGGTCGGCACACTTGACTGTCTTTTTGGTGTAAAGACTGACGAAAGAAAGAACAATCATTCCTGTTGACTGAAGGTAAGTAGGTTAGTTTTTGCATGTTGAAACCAAAGATAGGATTATGTTGACCTGCTTGCAGATTGAATAAAAAAAGATTGAAAGCAAAGATGACAATGGTTCTCGGCCCACAGCTGGCATGTTTTGGTGTCTTTAGCTCCGAGAGTTGACAGTTGGAATACTCACATGATGGCTTGTATGCTGCAGTCTGGTCCTTCTGTCTGCACTTCAAAGCGCAACACATCCTTGGTGCGCACCTTGCCGTGCGAATACAACATGCAGCACTGCACATCCCGCTGCATCTGCACACCTTTACCTGCAAACATACGTGCACTTTCATTTACAACATTCCAAGTTTTGTGGTTGGAACGTGCTCCATGAATTCATGAAAAACTTGATTTTGTTCCATAAACACCAGACTTGCTGTTATAGCATAGGCCAGTGGAAGAATATGTGCCGTGCCCAGTACAGGGATGCCTCGTACTGGCGGAACAATACATTACATTCTGAGGAAGAATGACATCACTTAAAAGATGTACAGTCGTGGTCAAAAGTTTCCATACACTTGTAAAGAACATAATGTCATGGCTCTCTTGAGTTTCCAGTTATTTCTACAACTCTCATTTTTCTCTGATAGAGTGATTGGAACAGATACTTCTTTATCAACAAAAAAATTTCATGAAATTTTGATCTTGTATGACTTTATTATCGGTTAAGAGAAAAAGTGACCAAATCTATTGGGTCAAAAATATACATATAGCAACATTAATTAGCAATTTTGATGACTTAGACCAGGGGTCGAGAACCTTTTTGGCTAAGAGAGCCATGAAGGCCAGATATTTTAAAATGTGTATCTGTGAGAGCCATATACATTTTGAATGCAATAAAATGTGTGCATTTTTATGTAAGACCAACAGTTTTAGATATAATGGGCTCTAATTATGTAGACCAGGCACACTACCCCACGCCAATGGGGTGTGGCCAGCATACTTTTGTGAGCAGCGCAGTGTCTAATAATAAATCAAATACTTGCTGCCATTAATGCAACTTCTGCTGCTGCATAGTTTTGAACCGTATTCAGTACACGTATTTCATTCTTTTGGCCATCTTCACCAGAAGGCTTGGTTCTGCAGCTTTAGCTATTTGACTAAAGGAGGAAAGTTTACATTTACATGTTTTTTTGACATCTCAATGACCGAGGTAGACTACAGCATTACCCAGTAATAATCAAGTTTTGGTGTTTGACCTGGAAAATATCTTCAGGAAAGATGGATATGGTTGGCCGTATTGCAGCAGAATATAGATGGACGAATTAAAATGCATAAGAAAGTTGTTGATTTTGAATATTATTTTTAACGTCTTATTATTTAACTATTCTTATTATTTTTAATTTCTGTGATGGTTTACTTTAAAATGTTAGCAAAAATGCATTTTTATTGTGGTAAGAAATGCTTGAGAGCCAGATACAGTCATCAAAAGAGCCCTACCTGGCTCCCGAGCCATAGGTTCCCTACCTCTGACTTAGACTCTAAGTCATCAAAATTGCTAATACGGGGGGCCGTATATAAACACTTGGCGGGCTGGATGTGGCCCCCGGGCCTTGGTTTGCCCACCCCTTACTGAGAGAGTTGTGTAAATGAAGTAAGCTTCATAGCATGGCCTCTTAACTTCTTGTGAGTGATTACGAGTGACTACAGTCGATGACTTCACTGAGACCATGTAAATAGGGCTCATTGGATACAAACACACACAAACGCGACAATGGAAAGTCAAAGGAGCTCAGCACGGATCTGAAAAAGCGAATCATTGACTTGAACAAATCAGGAAGGTCACTTGGAGCCATTTCAAAGCAGCTACAGGTCCAAGAGCAACAGTAAAAACAATAGTTTGGAAGTATAACGTGGATGGCACTGATGGAAATGAAGGAAATGCAAGCTATCGTTTGCTGCTGAGATCAAATTGGTCAGGGAGGTGAAGAGTCAACCGAGAACCATCAAAAAGCAGATCTGCCAAGAATGAGAAGCTGCTGGAACACAAGTGTCAGTGTCCACAATCAAGTATGTTTTGCATCGCCATGGACTGAGAGGCCGCCGTCCAAGGTCCAAAAGCTTAAGGCTTGACTGACATTTGCTGCTTGTAGAGGCAGAGGTGCAGATTGTGGTTGGACTCGGTTCATGTGATTGAAGTTGTTGGGGAGGGGCATGTTCAATGATATAAGTGCAAAGAAGTTTAATAATTAATCATATCATTTATAACGTCATATAATAGTTAAAATGTTTCAAGGTCTATTGGAATTCATGTTTTTATAAGATTTTGGATGCATTGTTAAAAAGTGTACTTCCCCTTTAAGAGTGCATAGAACTGATATACTTCCTGGTTCACATTTAGCCGTCAGTTAGCGCTTGAGAGTTAGAAGGCATACGGTTTTCTTACCTCTTTTTTCTATTTTCAGTTAGTTGAAAACTATTGTGTTAGCCAGCTATTTTGTTTGTATTCTTTAAAATAAACGTGGAGATTTTTTATATTTTTTCCTTACAAACAAAACGCTCTCCTGTGTGGATTTGTGGAGCTACAGCTGAGCTACGGACACGGCCTGTGGAGTTCAACTTATGGCAATAGACTGATGTGTAAGCCAAAGCTAAATGCTCTCAAGCTAATCAAACCTCTACACTGCTGATCACATGGACAAAGACAAGACCTTCTGGAGGAATGTTCTGTGGTCAGATGAAACAAAAATCCATCTCTTTGACCACATGCCCAACAATATGTTTGGAGGAGGAAAGATGAGGCCTTCAAGCCCAAGAACACCATGCCTACCATCAAGCACGGTGGTGGTAGTACTATTTTAGCTGCCAATGGAACTGGTGCTTTACAGAGAGTAAATGGATGATGAAGAAAGAGGATTACCTTCAAATTCTTCAAGATCATCAGCCCAAATTTTGGATCTTGGATGGAATTGGGTGTTCTAACAAGACAACGGCCTCAAACATACATCAAAAATGGTAATGGAATGGCTAAATTGAGCTAGAATTAAGGTTTTAGAACGGCCTTCCCAAAGTCCTGACTTAAACCCCATTGAGAACATGTAGACAATGCTGAAGAAACACGTCCAAATTTAACAAAACTGCGCCAATTCTGGTCAAAGGAGCGGTCAAAGATCCAACAAGAAGCTTATGGATGGCTACCAAAATCGTTAAATTGAAGTAAAAATGGCCAGGGGACATGTAACCAAATGTTAGCATTGTGGATGTATATTTTTGACCCAGCAGATTTGGTCACTTTTTCTGTTAACCTATAATAAAGTCATAAAAGAACCAAATTTCCAGAATATTTTTTGTGACAAAGAAGTATCTGTTCCAATCACTCTATCAGAGAAAAATGAGAGTTGTAGAAATAACTTGAAACTCAAGAGAGCAAGCGGCGGACTAGTGGTTAGTGCACAGGCCTCACAAGCTAGGTTAATTAGCCACTCCAAATTGTCCATAGGTATGAATGTGAGTGTGAATGGTTGTTTGTCTATATGTGCCCTGTGATTGGCTGGCCACCAGTCTAGGGTGTACCCCGCCTCTCGCCCGAAGACAGCTGGAATAGGCTCCAGCACCCCCCGCGACCCTTGTCAGGAAGTTGCAATATGTATTGTTTATTATTCCGCTAAATATGTAAGTAATCCCTGAGACTTTACTCTTTCATTATTTATATATATATTATAATTATTTCATATACAGTATATGAGCTGTGTGAAGTTGCAGACATGTCAATAACCATAACAATAATGTGTCAGTCTTGCTGACTGTATTTTTAGCACAGCGTTCAGTGGGACAAAGTGGGACAGCTGGGATAGGCTCCTGCACCCTTCACGACCCTCATGAGGATAAGCAGTATAAAATGAATGAAGTCACCTTGGCATATGTATGTGTGGAGTTGGTGATTCACGCAAACAATGATGTGTCAGCCATTTTCAATTTCCCAATGTGAGGCACCCACCGCCACTGCCGCCGTCTCGGCAGAGGCGGTCGCTGTGTGTGACTGGCCAATCACAGAGCGTGAAGAGTGAATACATAATGACACGAATACAATTAAAATTTACAATATGAAATTTACTCATATTTGGCAAAAATGCATTATCCGAGTATTCGGCTAGTATAAAGTGTATGGTGTGGGCCTTTACAGCCTTAAAACAAATAGAATCATTGGAAATAAAGTTGGCTACTTTGCCGATTTCACTTATTGTGGGCTACTTTGGGAACCTATCCCTGTGATAAAGAAGGGAACACTATACAGATCCACAAAGGCTATTCCAGGAAAGTTGGATTATGAAGTTCGAAATGTGATTATGAAAGTTGAGCACAGTAGCTAATATTGCAGGTTCAGGAATTTTCAGCTACTTTTGAAGGTAGCAGGTGTTATATTAGTATATTTCATATTTGAGTGTGATTGGCACTTTCACATGCACATATGGAGACTGGAGCGGTACGATGGTATCCTGCTGTGTTTCAGTGTGTGTTCATTGTGTGTGTGTGTGTGTGTGTGGAGGCTTGCATCCAAAGTGTGAATTGAGTATAATGTGGTACAAAATAGCACTGTGCTGCCTGCTTAGCAAACCAGAGCTCAGTCTATTCGCACAAGCGAGGAGACGAGGCGACACCATCACATGCCCTCCTACTCTCCCTCACGCAAGGCTCTTGTTTACATCCCTCGTTGCACCGCTTACCGTGCTGCTGCTTTTACTCCTCTAGATTTCCAGCTTCGTCATTGCTCCTCTGGCCACACTGTCCGCCGTGCATGCAACACACACACACACACACACACACACACACACAGAGTGAGTAGCTGTGTCTTACCTTGCACTGATGCCAGGAGGAGGACAGTCAAGGAGATAACAGTCAACATCTGCAGCATGAACATGATGAGGCTGGCAGAGGAGAAGAGCTGAGAGGAGGATGATCTACTCGCTCACCTCTCCCTCTATGGCTGCTCCTCCCTCGTTTTATACCTCCCTGCCCATCTCTCACTCACTCGCTTCCACCAGCTCTTTTTTTTTTTTTGTCTCACCATATTTCCCTCCCTCCGTCTGTCTGTTTGTCCATTTCCATCTTACCATATTGTCACGCTCGCTCACACTCCACTCCCTCACTGCTCACCCGCCTTCTTGTGCACGCGTGTGTGTGTGTGTGTGTCTTATCAGAAGATGAACCATCTCTCCACATTCTTTCACTTCTCTGCACTAAAGTGCATTTGCCTCCTGAGGAATGAGGCGGTTTTAAAGACAGTTATTTGGCAACATTTCATTCCAGTACAGTGTATCCTTGGAAAGTAATATCATTTGGAGTTTGACCATAACAAAAAAAAAACATGTGTCGTCAGCAGACCTTTTTTGTGATAGTGACGATAACCATAGAGCCAGAAATTTAACTTGGAGCCTCTGGCTGCTCAGGGCAAATACCAGCGATACAATCACAGCCCCACAAAGTCACAGCTTTTTGGTCAAAATATATGGACTATGTTTGTTTTTTCTGAAAAATGCAGATTTGTCCATATGTCCACAATGTTTACATGTTTATGTCTTTATGCTTCACTGATGTCTTTTTGTTAAGCAGTGATATTTCACACCTTGTTTGGTGGTACTTGAATGCACCGTAGTTGCTGTGAGACGTGTATAATTGTACACCATGACTGCTTACATGATCTCATGGTATACATTCTATACTGTAAATGTCTTTAATACGTGTGTGAGGCATACTGAGCTCAATCTAATCTAATAATTGGCGCCGATTGCAAATGTTAATCCGAAATCAGAGGAGCATATCAACGTTTGCGTGTCCCAATAATGCTACCGCAGAGGGTTCTCCTGCTGTATCTCTAGGACTGAGGAGGTCAAAAAGCTTCTCAGTGGCAGGGCCCTGGGGGTGGATGAGGGCGACCCTGGATGCTTTGGGTGTGTCTTGGTTGACACAACTCTGCAGCATCATGGTATATATTGGGGGTGGTGCCTCTGGATTGGCAGAGGAGGTGCAAGGGGGACTGTAGGGTGTGTTCCAACTATGGTGGGATCACACAGGTCTATTTGGGGCTTCTGGAGAAGATTGTTGAATCTGGAATTGAGAAAGAGCAGTTTGGTTTTGGTTCTGGTTGTGGAACTGTGGACCACCACTTTCAGCAGGATCCTTGAGGGTACATGGGAGATTGTCCAACCAGTCTACATGTCTTTTGTGGATTTAGAGAAGGAATTGCAGCGTGTTCTTTGTGGAAGTACTCCCGGAATATGGGTTACCCGGCTACCTAATTCAGGCAGTATGTTCGGAGTGAGAGATTCAGTCCAATAAGTTGGATATTGATATTCCCAGACAAAATAAAGAAAATGCTTGTTTGCCATCCCCACCCAATGTAGCTAAACAAACTAAACAAAGAGGTGAAGGCCACAGTTCCACTCACGAACATGCGCATCCAATCAACAGTCCATCTGGTCTCCATCCTCGGATCCGGAACTTTGCGGCCAGGGGAAAAAAAAAATCTAAAAATAGACAATATAAACAACCTATAAAGTATTAACAAATTAATAATTGTACCCAGACATCACAGCTAGGAGACCAGGGTTCAATTCCACCCTCGGCCATCTCTGTGTGGAGTTTGCATGTTCTCCCCGTGCATGCGTGGGTTTTCTCCGGGTACTCCGGTTTCCTCCCACATTCCAAAAACATGCTAGGTTAATTAGCGACTACAAATTGTCCATAGGTATGAATGTGAGTGTGAATGGTCGTTTGTCTATATGTGCCCTGTGATTGGCTGGCCACCAGTCCAGGGTGTACCCCGCCTCTCGCCCGAAGACAGCTGGGATAGGCTCCAGCACCCCCTGCGACCCTTGTGAGGAAATGCGGTAGAAAATGAATGAATGAATAATTGTACCCGGATTATATACAAGTACAGTTTACAAGATAATATGAAATGTATGAAATATATGACCAGTATATACACTATGAGATATGCGGGAAAAAAGTATTGCACAGATGTACAAAGCGGTGTAAAGTCTATTGGGAGCAGTGCTGGTTGTACAGTCTAACAGCTGCAAGAAGAAAAGACCTGCGATATCGCTCCTTCACACACTTTGGGTGAAGCAGTCTATCGCCGAAGGAGCTCTCCCGTGCTGTCAAAGTGTTCTCAATCTCCAACATGGATGACAGCTTAGCCAACATCCTCCTCTCTCCCACCACCTCCACTGGGTCAAGGGGGCAACAACCCAGGGCAGAGCTGGCCTTCTTGATGATTTTATCCAGTCTCTTCCTGTCCACAGCAGAAATGTTGCTACCCCAGTAGACTACTTCTTGGAAAATGTCTGACGCCACAACAGAGTCATAGAACGTCTTTGAGTGCCCCTTGCACTCCTGAAGACCTCAGCCTCCTGAGCAGATAAGAGTCTGCTCAGCCACCCAACAGTCCACTTGGTCTAGTCCAGTCCAGTCTATTGCTGAGGTGAACACCTAGGATGTCACCATCTCAATGTCCATTCCCTGAATGTTCACTGGTGTTGGAGGAGAGTGCCTGCGGAAATCCACCACCAGTTCTCTGGTTTTCCCCGCTTTGATCCGGAGGCAGTTCCGCTGGCACCAGTCCACAAAGTCCTGTGTCAGACCTCTGTACTCCCTGATGTCCCCATCTGGCCGACGATTGCAGAGTCATCAGAGAACTTTTGCAGGTGGCAGGTTGGTGTGTTGTATGAAAGGTCTGCAGTGTAGAGGGCCCCCCCATACTACAGACAACCATGTTGGACACGCAGTCCCGTGTCCTCACATACTGTGGACGGTTGGTAAGGTAGTCCAGTATCCACAATGTGAGGTACAGGTCCACCCCTGTGTGCTCCAGCTTGTCCCTCAGAAGTGCTGGCTGGATGGTGTTGAACGCACCAGAGAAATCAAAGAACATGATTCTCACAGTGCTCTCAGGTGAGAGAGCACTTGTCCACCCTGGTGCGAGGTTGACATTCATTCATTCATTCATTCATTCATTTTCTACTGCTTATCATGGGGGTGCTGGAGCCTATCCCAGCTGTCTTCGGTCTGTCAACTGGTCTGGGAATGCATTGGGATTCGCCAAGCTGGGAGACATTGCTAACCACTGGCAACACAGAACCAGAACTTGGGGGAACGCAGAGAACGAGATCTGGCCTACAGCACACGCCCATATAAGGAAGCCCGCCCATGTGTGACATCACACACATCCAGTTTTACCACGCCCTCTGAAACTGAGCGTTTTGAGCCATCCCAAACGTCTTTCAGGGCTCACTTCCAAATGTACAAACCTCATTATATGAAACCTTGGCATGGTTTAACATGAGAATACAAGCTTCTAACTACATTTATAGGTCAGAAAAGTGGAAAAAGCATCACAGGTCATCTTTAATTAGCACATCGTGGAACTGTAGATGTTTTTTGGCTGATATACAGTACAGTACACTCAGTTGAATATGTTTTTTTGCTCTCTGGGCAAACTGAGGAACTATTCAGAGAACAAGGTAACAATATGGCCTTCTTATTTGAGCCATGGGAGCAGTGAAGGGTTGAGGATGGAGTACAAGTATGTCCGTGCGTGTGTGTGTGTGTGTGTGTGTGTGGGCACACGTTGGGGATGGGTTCAAGAATGTGACCCAAGAAATCAGGTTGGAATCTCAGCTGCAAAAACATACCTTCCACATGAACACAGGTTTGCTTGTTGAGCCAGGGACATTTTCTGCATAGCTCTGTAGCGATTAAAATATCTCCTGTCAAGGTGTGCACACTCTCAAAAATGCCAGCAATCAAATAAAAGTTGGAGTCAAACGCTAACGTCTTCCTCTTAGGGGGACGAGGGGGTCGTGGTCGGGGTAGTGAGGGATAAAATGCACAAGGCAAAGAGTTGCTCTAAACTTTGCTATGGAACAAAAATAGCTACAAGAATTTAAGAATAATTATTGATAAATGTTAAAGGGGACCAATGATGCTCATTTTGGGCCCTTTGTATTGAGTAGTGGACTCCCATAGAGCAGCTACACACAATAACCCACACAGAAAGCTTTCTAGATCTTCCACAATATGCACCTATTCCAGCTGGATTTCATTGGATTTCCAAAACGCTATATTTTCATTTATTCCATGCCCCGCCTCTGGACACACCCACTCTGGTTTGATTGGTCCCACTCCCAAGCACTCATCCACTTATCCAGGTTTGGGTCGTGGGGCAGCAGTCTCAGTAGGGAAGTTTAGACTTCCCGGTCAGACACCTTTAGTTTCACCAGAAGGACACCGAGGCTCGGCCAGCTGTGAGACCGGCCCATCTGGAGTAGTTTGGTTCCAGAACAGGTTGAGGTGAGTCTGACTATGTCTCAAACTTTTGCACAAGTTTGGGCTCCTTCCCGACGAGAGAAGTAACATTGGCCGCCAAAGACCAGGTCACCCCCGCACCCTTCCTCAACCATCACCCAAAACACATTATACCAGACCATTATGCTTGCCCCCACATGTGGTGGGTGCACAAGGGAGAGATCCCGTGTGGTTTCTCCAGGCTGGGACCAGGCAGGCCCAAGCTTTGCATGTTCCTACTCCTTTTGGACATGTGGGACTGTGAATTGTTTATGTGATGCAGTCAATTGTAAACTGATGCATGTTCAAATAATATTAAACCATTACCATTAAGTACTAAATACAGTACACATTAAGCAGTACTAAATAGTCTTCTCTGCTCTTTTTATTACTGTCTATGTATGCCGGTCAAATAAACGTCCAAGTTTACTGAGGTTCCATGAAACTTTATTTGACACATTTCACAAATATTTACATTAAATGTACACATAATGGTAATGGTCATTATTATTACATACGATGGGAGAAAATTGTCAATGTAAACAACGAAAGATGACCATTCAAACCCAGATGGAACCATTCAAACATGTATAGAATCCAACCAGAACCATCCAAACATGTATAGAACCCAACCAGAACCAGTCAAGCATGCTGTTGAAAATGTTTTAAAGAAAATATGTTGATCGTGTCCATATAACAAAAATGGCTGCAGTTGTGTTGTTCTCATCTCCTGAAGCATCATTCAATCTAATGTACCTGGAATCACAAAAAATGGGAAATAATGGCAACATTAGAGATACTCTATGGCAGGTATGGCAAGGTCCATTTATGCAATTTTTGCAAAGATTATTCAAATTGTATTTTTTTTCTGCTTTGAGGAATCGCTCGTGTTGTAACGCGTGTATGTCACCCGCACACAGGATGTAAATGGAAAAGTTACTGTTTGATCATGCCATGACCTCATGTACTTTGTTACTTTATTATTGCCCGACCAAGTGGCTAGTGGTGTCTTTGGCTTACATTTTTGTTGCGTTGGCTTGATTTCAGCTGTTTTTGTCTCAGTTTACTGTATCTTTAATGGTTGATGAAGTCAATGTCAGCCAGTAGTAGAGCATGTTGGGTCGAAGTTGAGAGCTGGTGTCCTTCAGTCCAGTTGTTGCTAGCTTGTGAAATAATCTCAGACTTGACCAACTATTGGGCTTATTGCCATAACCTTCAACTATATATGTGTGAGGCATGATTAATAACCTAGCTTAACTTTTCCGAACTAACAACATTGCTGCATTTACACTTTGAGATAATTCATTTGATGTAAAGTGTGTTATAAATTAAAATTTATTATTAGGTAGCGTTACTCTGGAGTCACTGGAGGCATTGTGAGTGACACTGAGACTTTACTCACAACACCTATACCAAGACGCTGTGATACTGGCTGTAGCTGGGTTAATATACAGGTCAGTAAAGGGAACACTGAGTTTTTTGTTCGGTAGTGTGTGTCCCAATGATAGCATTGTAAGCTAGCTCATACAACTTGCTTTCTCTCGTTATAATGAAGAGAAAAGGGAAAGAAATACAGTTAGGTCCATATATATTTGGACACTGACACAAGTTTGTTTGTTTTTTTACCATTTTAACTAACTAAGTAACTAACACAAAACCACAGCTTTTACTTATGTTGTTCACTGTACGGCGTTTTTTTTTGGAAAAAGGAAACAAAATAATACTTTCATGGAGGTTGAGAGTTCCCCGAGTCTTGTTGGTAAAGGATCATTAATTAGTTCAGTTCAGGTCTTAGCAACCATTAGAGATACAACAAACTGAGACAATTATTTAAAAAACATAACCGAAACATAGCCGAAATAAATGTAACACAACAAAAACTTAAGCCTCTAGTCACTGATCACGCAATAATAAATGAACAAACAAGTCCATGAGGAAAAACACATTATCACAATGGCGTTCACCCCCTCGACTACTTTTTGTAATTGAGGTATTTTAATTATCTGAATAATCATTGCAGCCCTAGTTATTATATTTCCCATTCACTTTAAGTGGTCCATAAAGAATCTGAACCGAGGTGCACTATTTTCTGATGGCTGCTCTACAGATTAGATTGTTTAATTTTTGTCACATGACACTCACCTTCCAGAAATGCAAATTCATCTACGGCCTCAATGGCATTATCTGCAGACACACCAGGGAAAAGAAGTGATTTTCAAATATCCTTAGCAATAATTCTAAGTTAGTCAAAAATACACATACTGCATACTTCACTGTGTAACAATAATGCTAGATTTTGCTTGGCTGACTTCAGCAAATTCTTCACTGACTGAAAGGATTATTTCAAGTATTTCTGTGCACTCACCTAAGTCTTTTCTTTGCAGCGTTTTCCTCTTCCCTTGCTGTGCATACACCAAAGCATCTTTGGCGATCATCTCAACAAACAACTCCTGTTGGACAGGCAGCAGCAAATACGCCATATTTTTTTTAATCTGTCAGCAGCCATACAATGAACATGTTGTAAGTATGTTTCTATTTGTATCTGTCCATTTGTAACAACTTTCTGTATCAAGCACTCGTTACACATACAACATCAGTAGAATCTGATCTTATGTACCTGTGGGAAAATCCTGAAGGTATTGACTTTAAAAAGGACATCACTTTCATTTGCAATTCCCCTCCGCCCCCACTTCCATTCCACTAGTTTTACCTCCATACAAGCATGGAAATGTACTGTACATTATAAAATACTGTAAATTGGAAGATGAAGTGAATTAATGAGGTTACTGGGAAAGCTGGTGAAACTTTAGAAATTCTAACTCAAATATTTCATGTTTCTGATAATTTACGAGATATTTATACTGTACCAACCTTTGCTTTATATTGCTTATTGTATTGTTTGGTGTGTTACTTTCGTTAACGAACCGTTATAATGAATGAATGAATGGTTATTTTTAATTTTTATTGGCTATTTATGTTTAACTTTTTTTTTTTTTTTACTACGAAGGCACTTCTGTATGGCAAATCACGTCGGGGCTAAACATCGCGATAATGAATCGCCTCATGAACACCATTAGAGACAGTGTTGTTTACCGTGGCTTTAGCGATGATAAAGACGGACTCCTGGCTGGCTAGGGACACATCTGGGTCGGTCTTCATCAAGGCCTTGATTCGCGCCAGCGGTAGTTTGGAGAGCCGGCTATGACCCCCTGTGGCCGCGAGGCCCGTCATCTCCTCCGTCGTCTTTGCGCACCCCCGACTTTCTTCCTCGCTTCCACCGCGGTCAGGCTCCAGTTCCGTGTGGGTGACAGGCGACGCTAGTGTCGCTGCCATTTTTTCCTTTCTTCCACTGTAGCCAAAAGTATATCTTTTGTCGTGACAAAACAGGCGAACATTAGCATGTGTTTCCGGTGTCCCTGAGTTTACCGTGCGCTGATTGGTCAAAAAGCTTCTCATATGTCCCGCCTTTTCCTCTCCCGCCAACTAAAATGTCGTCTGTGATTGGCTTCACGGGAAACTAACGCTTTGCCATTGGCCGGAAGTGCACGCTCATCGAAAATGTTTTGCTGCCTTAAGAGCGTTTAAAGCTATAAATACTTTCATCACACAGGCTCAATGGTAATGTATTTGTCTTTCCTATTGATACAAAACGTCCACATCTTTATACATTTGTTTTATTATTTCACTTTTATATATATATATTATTTATTTTACTTATTTTGAAGGTAATGCCGGTTCAGCTCTCTTTCAAAGCAGCTATATCGCCATGGTAACTCATAACCAGGTTTTGTCCAAACGTCATGTTAAATTGGGTTCGCTGTTTCACTGTGTAATTGGGAGACAGTGTCACAATTTATTTAGAGCAATGTTAATAATAGACTACTAGCGTATAGTTATATAATCATCAGTGTTATATGTTCTCAATAATAGACTAGTAGGTAGTTACTATACCCTACTAGTCTATTATGAACAACGTATATAGTAACTATACCATACTACTGTGTTAATATATACTGTAACTATACTATAGTTATATAATCATCAGTCTTACAAGTTGTTTAGTAAAAGATGTTTATTTACATGCTCAGCATTATTTTGACAGTGGTACGCCCTTGTTCTATTGGCTTGCTTGTCTTGTGTAAACTACGCTGGCTGGGATGCCTTCGCTTTTGAGCTTAAGTAGAATAATATGACGTCTGTGTGAATGAGCACAAAGCTTAGAAGCGGACTTGACAACCGCTGCTGTGGTAGCGTTTAGCTTTGGGAACTTGGGTTTTGTTGAGCTGCATCTTGAGCACAAGGCCTGGGTTGTCGAGCCACTTTGGTGGTATACTCCTAATGTGCATCAATCATAAAAATACAGCTGCCAATCTGTCAGGCATGATAAATGCATCTGTCAAAAAAAGACATTTTCATAACTGGTTCAACATATACTCCAAAGCCATTGTTGTTGTTGACCATCAGCGATGCAGTTAGTAAAACCCACGATTGGTTGACTGTGTAAAACTTGTGTATGCAGCATTTCCATGCTTTGAGCTGGTGTCAGAGCCAGTGAGAAGGCCCACTAATGCTCTTCCTTAATAGGATTGTCTAATGAAGATAGCTTCACTTGTTCAGTCGCAGTCAAGTGTTGCAGCCTGAGAGACAGTATGAAGGACTCACAACATGCAGGTATATTTATTTCTCTTGCTTGGCTTTTCTCCTATGACTGCTGTTTAGAGAAACTTTGTTTTTACTGGTGTTTTAGGGGTGGGGCAAAATTAAACGCAAAAATGTAGCATATTGTTGACATACACTATCAAGAAACTAATGGAATATAACATTTTATTTTAATCAAAATTATTTCCATTACGGCTGCACGGTGGACGAGTGGTTAGCATGCAGTTAATTAGTGACTCCAAATTGTCCATAGGTATGAATGTGAGTTGTTTGTCTATATGTGCCCTGTGATTGGCTGGCCACCAGACCAGGGTGTACCCCGCCTCTCACCCAAAGACAGCTGGGATAGGCTCCAGCACCCTGGGACCCTAGTGGGGATAAGCGGTAGAAAATGAATGAATAATTTCCACTACTTTGAATTCTTGTGGTGAAATACCGGATGCATCCACAGAGTGGCGCTCTTCCAATAGAATTCCAGCCATAGAAACTATCTTGATCGCATGCACACTGTTAGAATGTATATATATATATATATATGTATATGTTCACACAGATATTGAAATGTATTGCATTTATTAGTTTTCTTTGAAGATATCAATATAATATATTTGTGCACAGTGTCATGTGACTACCAAAATGTTACCAACACCAATAATTTGTCTGAATGATAAGATTGGAGATATGCAATGTGTTTGAAAATGTATCAATATAATCATAGTGACGATGTAAACTGAATAAAAGGACATTTCCTGTAGCTGTAAACAGGAATGCAGCAAATTGTCAATATTTGCTTTCACTCTGGATTTCCACACATTTACTTTGTGGAAGACATTTCTTGGAAAAGTTGCTGTGTTTACTCTTGGGAAAACCCCTACAACACTGCATTCAGTACAGTACAGTACAGGTACCACAATGACAATTATAGCACATGACAAAAGGAACCCAAATGTAGTCTGGTAGGCCTTTCTCATGACCTGGCTTTCAACACCAGTAGCCTTCACTAATTAGATGTGACACTCTCATACTGGACCTTAAAAAACCCAAATCCTTTCCCTCAATGGAATTGGCCATGACCCATTGGAAAAAAGTCAGTCAAAAACATGAAGAGTAAAATCAACATGGATGGATGTACAGTATGATAGATGGATTGTTGGATGGATGGATGTACAGTATGATGGATGTATGATAGATTGGATGGATGGATGGATGGATAAACAGTATGATAGATGGATTGTAGGATGGATGGATGTACAGTATGATGGATCTATGATAGACTGGATGAATGGATAAACAGCATGACAGATGGATGGATGAACAGCATGATATATGGAAGGATGTACAGTATAATAGATGGATTGTTGGATGGATGGATGGATGCATGTACAGTGATGGATGTATGATAAATGGATGGAGGATGGATGGACGGATGGATGTACAGTATGATGGATGTATGTATGATAGATTGGATGGATGGATAAACAGTATGATAGATGGATTGTAGGATGGATGGATGTACAGTATGATGGATGTATGATAGATTGGATGGATGGATAAACAGCATGATAGATGGATGGATGAACAGTATGATAGATGGATTGTTGGATGGATGGATGGGTGTACAGTAGAATGGATGGATGCATGTACAGTGATGGATGGGTGATAAATGGATGGAGGATGGATGGACAGTATGATAGATGGATTTATGGATGTACAGTATGATGGATGTATGTATGATAGATTGGATGGATGGATACACAGTATGATAGATGGATGCATGTACAGTGATGGATGGAGGATGGATATACAGTATGATACATGGGTGGATTGACATTATGATAGATGGATGGCTGTATGATAAATAGATGAATGATGGATGGATGCATAGATGGACGAATGGCGGTATGATAGATGGATGATGGATAGATATTTGGATGGATGGATACACAGTATGATGGATGGATGTACAGTATGATAGAAGGATGGACGGACGGCTGATAGATGGATAGATAGATACTTTCATCTTTATTCATCTCCAAGAGATATGTGCATTTCCAGCAGCTCTGCAAAAATGTAATAATGAACTCAATCACATAAAAATTAAACAAAGAAGACAAGGTAGGAGAGACAGGAAAACAGAGTAAAAATAAGCATATATACAGTATATATATTTATATATATATATATTTCTAACAGATACGTAATGAGAAAAATATCCCAAAGAAAATAGAGCCAGGGGAGCAGCGTTGGCTGGAAGAGTGATACGTGCTTTCAGGTCAGACTCTCCACTAATCTCTTCATTAGATTTGTCGCTAGTTGCTTTTTTGAAACAGATTATCTGGAGGTTCTGACTACTGGCCAAATATAGCAACCAAATGTTATGTCTGCGACACTGCTGCCTTATTCTCTATAAATATATTCTGTCCAAATGTATTTGTGGCGGGCCGCCAAATAACATGAGTATTGGTGTGTATGAAACAACACTGTAATACTTTCCGGCAAGACACACTCCACACTTGGAAGAACAAGTACACATTTTTTAGAGCGGCATACACCCACGACCCTGGTGAGGATTAGCGGCATAGAAAATGGATGGATAGTCCCACATTGAGGCTGAGGCTTAAAAACTTAAAATCACCTTTGTGTTGTCATTCATGTTAGCATATATTGACTCAGGAAGCTAACTGCTGCTACAGTAGTAGCTAGTAGCTAGTTCACTCTCTCCATCCATTCTACTATCGAACCAATGCACACAGACAGATACAGAGTGAACCCGCTAGGGCAGGGGTCTCAAACTCAATTTACTTGGGGGCAACTAGAGCTCGGGTCTGGGTGAGACTGGGCCACATCAGGTTTTCCAAAAAAAAAACAATAAAAAAAACGCATTTATTAAAAACAAAAAACTTTAAAAAAAACTTTAAAAAAACTTTGCTTTGGTTCCAATTTTCTACAATAAAAGCTCTGATAAAACATTCCACTGTTCTCACATATCTTACTTTTTATTTTTCTACACAAAATAAGATGAAAAATAAATAAACAAATCAAGAATAAAGAAAATCAATCAATCACTAATAAATAAATATTATAATAATAATAAAACTTAAGAAACCACATATAGTTGGTGGGTAGACAAATTATTTTTTTCAGATTATAATTAACAAAGCATTATTTGAGCCCTGTAGACATGACAAAACACGACTATAGTACCATTTATACTCTTTATTTACAACATATTGCACAACTGCAGGGTCTTGAGACACATGCTAACTCGCAAACTAGAGAGCTAACGACCTAAACGGTAGCCTTCAAGTTATTTTCTTTAAACTTCAATAGCCAAAAACTTACCACTTCCACACGGATAGGGAGGATAACTATTAACAGTTATTTAACCTTCAACATGAACATTAATCAAACATAATAATTTTTTCTGGGTACATGATACCATACAGCATCCATATCAAACTTGCGCGGGCCGCACTAACATTAAACTTTCATATCAAACTAGTGTCCTGCGGGCCACATTTGGTCCGCGGGCCGCATGTTTGAGACCACTGCACTAGGGCCTGTTGGGTTCAGATGCCTGAAAAAGTCATAATAATTTCAAACATTGTTCCTTTTGTGTCTTCTTTTTCCAAAAGCCTTGAAAACAAAGCTTTGGCCAAAGCAGAACGGCCATAAAAAAGCCAAAGATGAGTCGCAGAAGCTGGAAAAGATCCCCAAGTCGCCACCTTCTGCTTTTGCTGTTTCTGTGAGAAGAGTCGTCCCGCAGCTGAGCGATGCTGAGAGGATGCGGCAGGCGCCATTCGAGAGGGCGGTCTACGACCTGGCACACAACGAGAGGATGGTCAATGACATCATCCTCGGGCGCAGGGTTGGATTCTACGAGCTACGCGGAGAGGTTGGGCAGGGTAACTTCTCCTCTGTCAGATTGGGCATCCATGCTTTGACCAAAGGTACAGTAGCTCCTGTTCATTATTGTGCTTGCTTCTTAATGCTTGCTCTTCACCTTTTAGACCAGGGGTCTCAAACTCAATTTACTTGGGGGCCACTGGAGCTTGGGTCTGGGTGAGACTGGGCCACATCAGGTTTTCCAAAAAAAAAAAATGCATTTATTAAAAACAAAAAAATTAAAAAAACTTCGTTTTGGTTCCAATTTTCTACAATAAAAGCTCTGATAAAACATTCCACTGTTCTCAAATATCTTACTTTTTATTTTTCTACACAAAATAAGATGAAAAATAAATAAACAAATCAAAAATAAAGAAAATAATCAATCAGTAATAAATAAATATAATAATAATAATAAAACGGCAAATAATAAAAACTTAGGAAACCACATATAGTTGGTGGGTAGACAAATTATTTTTTTCAGATTAAAATGAACAAAGCATTATTAGAGCCCTGTAGACATGACAAAACATGACTATAGTCACATTTATACTCTTTTTATTTACAACATATTGCGCAACTGCAGGGTCTTGAGACACATGCTAACTCGCAAACTAGAGAGCTAGCAACCTAAACGGTAGCCTTCAAGTTATTTCCTTTAAACTTAAATAGCCAAAAACTTACCACTTCCACACGGATAGGGAGGATAACTATTAACACAGTGAATCTCCTCTCCTGTCATTTCTGCAGAAAGAGTAGCAGTGAAGATCATGGACAAGCAGCGCCTGGAAAAGGGAGGCGAGGCTTTTGCCTTCTCAGAAATCCGCTGCATGGAAAAGCTGTGTCACCCCAACGTGGTGCGTCTGTACGAGGTGATGGAGACCAGCAGGAAGCTCTACCTGGTGATGGAGTACGGCAGCGGCGGCGACCTGTTCTCTCGTATCACCACGAGGGGGAAGCTGACCGACTTTGAGTCCAAGCTGATCTTTGCACAAGTGGTGTCTGCTGTGAAACACATGGTGAGCATCAGTGACGCCGTACTCTGGGAATCCACCAGCATCTCTTTACTTGCTGGACCTTTTAGTACCTTCCAAAACATACATCATTACCACCATTCATATTAAGTGTGAAATTCACATGGATTGATCAGATCAGTTGGGCTGCACGGCCGTCGAGTGGTTAGCATGCAGACCTCACAGCTAGGAGACCCGAGTTCAATCCCTCAGCCATCTCTGTGTGGAGTTTGCATGTTCTCCCCGTGCATGCGTGGGTTTTCTCCGGGTACTCCGGTTTCTTCCCACACTCCAAAAACATGCTAGGTTAATTGGCGACTCCAAATTGTGCATAGGTATGAATGTGAGTGTGAATGGTTGTTTGTCTATATGTGCCCTGTGATTGGCTGGCCACCAGTTCAGGGTGTACCCTGCCTCTCGCCCGAAGACAGCTGGGATAGGCTCCAGCACCCCCGCGACTCATCGTCAGGAAGTTGCAATATGTATTGTTTATTATTATTATTAAGTAATCCCTGAGACTTTACTCTTTCATTATTTCTATATATGTATTATAATTATTTCATATACAGTATATGAGCTGTGTGTTGCAGTGATGTCAATAACCATAACAATAATGTGTCAGTCTTGCTGACTGTATTTTTAGCACAGCGTTCAGTGGGACAAACAGTTTTCCAAATTTTTTCTATCACCAGCCAAACCAAGCAGACAAAAAAAAACACAGTCAGTGACTGATACACGATCGTTCCCACTGTCTTGTTATAAACACAGTGTATTTTATAAAAACAGGTTTAAGATCGGTGAGTAATATTTTATGCCAGCCATAAATGCAGAATGCTTGTGCGCCATCACGTGTGCCTAATGTTGTGGCCAGTCAATGCGGGTCTGCACAGCGCTGTACAGTGCTGCATAGCATGTTATGGAACACGTTTACTTGACTTTGGATATAAACCAAGATAGAGACAAGCTGAAGAAAACCAAAATAAGTGGATGCATTTTGACAAACGGCAAGCCGTTTTAAACTTTCCGATTGCACTTTGTATGTGAATGAGGCACCACTGAGGTCCTCTGTGTCTGCCGCTTGTCAGAGACCGGTTTGGCAAACTCCCATGTACTCTCCAGTAACCCTTGCAAGGGTGTCGAGCTGGTCCAGTGTTCTGTGATCGGCACGGAACCCACAGGTTCAACTAACAGTATATTTATATTATTTCACCTTTATTTTACCAGGTAAGATCAATTGAGAACAGCTTCTCATTTACATTGAGTACCTAGCAAGAGGCCCCGACACAAAGTAAAAACAAAACAAAACAAAACATATACAGAAATCCATAATGTAACCATACAATAAAAAAAAGTACCCAAACAACTTCATGTAAAACATCTCTATTGTCCCTTTAAGTTGCTGTGTTTTCATAACTGAGTATTTTTTTTAATAAAACATTAAATTGTTATCTGTGATTGGCTTCGAACCAGTCCAGGGTATACCCCGCCTCTCGCCTGAAGTCAGCTGGGATAGGCTCCAGCATACGCCCACCACCCTACTAAGGATAAGCGGCATAGAAAATGAATGGATTGAAATGTTCACCACCCCACAAATTTGGCAAAATTTAGTCAAAAAAAATTTATTCTCGGAAAACTGGCACAAAAAAATCCACATTGAATTCACCATAAGTCGATAATAGTTTATAAATATTTGATAGTACGTGTACAGCATACATGTACCATGTTATAAAGCTCACGATATTGACATGTTTATTTCTTTATGCTCCTCTGATGATGTTTTTTTGTCTGGTGTTGAGATTTTGCGCTTTGTTTGGCGGTCTGTAAACGCACCGTAAGTTGTGTGTTGAGACGTAAACGTTTGTTTGACTATGTTAGCACTAGCTAGACAGTGACAAGAGGCTAGCATTTGAAGAAGCCTGCTAGCCTTGTATGCTAACAACCACGCAAACATATATAAGGCTCCACTGACATGTGTTCCATGTGTTTAGTAAGTGTGTGAGGCTTATTTAACCTGCTCTGTGTTATGGTTATGGTTTAATTTATTTGACGATGCATCCAACTTACATTGCAATACATCACAGAAACCTCCCGAAGACACTAACTGTGCCGCTGTTCTAACCTTAACATCTAACCCTAATTCTAACCCCAACCTATCCTAAAACTAGGGATTTTTGTGTAATCACACAACTGAAAACTATGTTAGTGAACCACAACATGTACGTTTTTGTTGTCATTTCAGCATGACAACAACATCATCCACAGGGACCTCAAGGCTGAGAACATATTCTACACCACCAGCTACTGCATCAAGGTGGGTGACTTTGGCTTCAGCACCGAGAGGGGACCCAACGAGCCGCTCACCAATTTCTGTGGCTCCCCACCGTATGCAGCACCTGAACTCTTTCGGGAAAAAGGCTATATGGGATGCTACTCGGACATCTGGGCTTTAGGTATTCTTCTCTACTTTATGGTGACCACCACTTTGCCTTTTTTCGGGGACAGTTTGAGGAGGTTGAAGCGTTGCATCCTTCAGGGGTCCTACAGCATCCCCGCCTATGTGTCTGACCAGTGCCAGATTGTCATCAAAGGCATGTTGCGTCCAGTACCAGTGGACCGCTCCTCTCTTCGCCAAATATCAGACAGCGATTGGCTCAGGGGGATCGAGCGCCCTCGTCCTTACGTATCCCTGCCTCTGTCCCCGGCCCACTTTGCTCAGGCTGCTCCGGTTCTAAGTGAAGAAGAGGAAGAAGTGAAAACTCTAATGTCTGATCTGGGAATTTTGGCACTTCATTTGCAAAACAACCCCTGTTCAGACTCCAAGAGCCCACTGACCGGTACTTACCGCATCCTACTGCACCGGGTGCAGAAGAGGAGGTCTGTGGAGGCTTTGGGCTATGCGGCGCTTCGGCCAGATGAGTGCAAGAGTTCGGCCAACTGGTGTGTAGCGTCTGTGGACAAACACAACCCCTCTGCTGTCTGTCTTATACTCTGACACAATGGAATATGTGGGTGCTCACTCCTTCACCACTTAAGTGGGGTTGGTTGGGCGGTGGGGGGGTGGCAGATTGAAAAACCCCGTTTTACGGTATGCATGTCTTTATGAAGAGACTCTTATCCTTTTGAATGAAACCTTGGTTTTCCAACACCCAGGTTCTCACTGATCATATAATATTGCGCTAGAGCAAATGTTGAATCTTCCGCTTATTAATAAAGCCCAACCCCACTTGGAGAACTTGGAGAATATATACGTATACATATATACCGTATTTTCCGGACTATAAGTCGCACTTTTTTTATAGGTTGGCTGTGTGACTTAATGTGACTTATACTCCAGTGCGACTTATGTATTTTTTTTCTACCTAATTATGCATTTTTGGCTTTGTGCGACTTATACTCCGGAGCGACCTATAGTCCAGAAAATATGGTATATATATACTAGTCCTTCTCAAAAAATTTGCATATTGTGATAAAGTTCGTTATTTTCTGTAATGTACTGATAAACATTAGACTTTCATATATTTTAGATTCATTACACACAACTGAAGTAGTTCAAACCTTTGTTTTAATATTGATGATCGCGGCAAAAAAGTAAAGCAAAAATAAAAATCCCCATCTAAAAAAATTTGCATATTCCATCTGACCAATAAAAGTGTTTTTAATACAAAATAAAAGGCTTGAACTACTTCAGTTGTGTGTAATGAATTTTTTGAGATAGGGATTTTTGGTTTTTCTTTACTTTTTTGCCACAATCATCAATATTAAAACAAAAGGTTTGAACTACTTCAGTTGTGTGTAATTAATCTAAAATATATGAAAGTCTAATGTTTATCAGTACATTACAGAAAATAACGAACTTTATCACAATATGCAAATTTTAGGGGTTTTTTGTACTTTTTTGCCACAATCATCACTATTAAAACAATAAAAGGCTTGAACTACTTCAGTTGTGTGTAGTGAATCTAAAATATATGAAAGTCTAATGTTTATCAGTACATTACAGAAAATAACGAACTTTATCACAATATGCAATTTTTTTGAGATAGGGATTTTTGTTTTTTCTTTACTTTTTTGCCACAATCATCAATATTAAAACAATAAAAGGCTTGAACTACTTCAGTTGTGTGTAATTAATCTAAAATATATGAAAGTCTAATGTTTATCAGAGCATTACAGAAAATAACGAACTTCATCCCAATATGCTAATTTTTTGAGATAGGGATTTTTGGTTTTTCTTTACTTTTTTGCCACAATCATCAATATTAAAACAATAAAAGGTTTGAACTACTTCAGTTGTGTGTAGTGAATCTAAAATATATGAAAGTCTAATGTTTATCAGTACATTACAGAAAATAACGAACTTTATCACAATATGCAAATTTTAGTTTTTTTTTTTTTACTTTTTTGCCACAATCATCACTATTAAAACAATAAAAGGCTTGAACTACTTCAGTTGTGTGTAGTGAATCTAAAATATATGAAAGTCTAATGTTTATCAGTACATTACAGAAAATAACGAACTTTATCACAATATGCTAATTTTTTTGAAATAGGGATTTTTGGTTTTTCTTGCCTTTTTTGCCACAATCATCACGATTAAAACAATAAAAGGCTTGAACTACTTCAGTTGTGTGTAATGAATCTAAAATATATGAAAGTATAATGTTTATCAGTACATTACAGAAAATAATAAACTATCACAATATGCAATTTTTTTGAGATAGGGATTTTTGTTTTTTCTTTACTTTTTTGCCACAATCATCAATATTAAAACAATAAAAGGCTTGTGTGTAATGAATCTAAAATGTATGAAAGTGTAATGTTTATCAGTACATTACAGAAAATAACTAACTTTATCACAATATGCTAATTTCTTGAGAATGGATCTCCATCAGGTACATTTATTTTGATAATCTTATCATTACATGCTGCTTTATTTGCTGTAAAATGTTGCTAAATATGTGCATATTGTGGACATCCTGTCCAGCCATTGGGGCAGATAGTATTATTGAGATTAAGATTTTGATTTTGTCCTGTCATTGACCAAAACAGCAATGGAATAGGAGCATGTGTATGTGTGTAAGTCTGTCTGTAGAAGAGGACATTTCCTTTGGGAACACGATGGAGTGCTTTTGCTTTCAGATTGAAATTCTTTATGGACTTAGCATGTCCACTTAATGCCGTGCTAATCTTTGACAGCCGCCTGCCAGTGTCTGATCAGCACTGATGCTAATGATAAGCTTTTTGTCCATTCCCGCCAAGCCAACCCTGTTCCCACAGGAATGGACACGTTGTGTGTGCACGCCACCCTGGCTTGTTGTTTATGTAAGAATCTTGCTCAATCTTCATTCCAAATCCAAAGTCCTCCTTAATGCTGTATTTATGAAAAGTCATCCAGTAAGTGATTATACCTTTGGCTGTGCTAATGTGCGCCATTTGCTAACAGCATACAGGTATCGAACACAGAAAGGGTTAAAAAACATTTAGCTTAATTACTAAGGTGAATGTTGATTCGTTAATAACCCAATCATCATTTATTTCATGACAAATTATGTACAATGTAGGCTGCACGGCTAGCAGACTCGAGTTCGATTCCACCCTCGGCTTCCTCCCCCATTCCAAAAACATGCTAGGTTAATTGCCGAGTCCAAATTGTCCATAGGTATGAATGCGAGTGGGAATGGTTGTTTGTCTATATGTGCCCTGTGATTGGCTGATTGGGCTAGGAGGCCACGCCTCCCCACATGGCACCCATTTTTAGTCAGAAGAACATGTTGGATCTAGACTTGATAAGTTGGTCTACATAGATGGGTTTGTTGACATAAATGCAACACTAAATAAACAACCAATACTCTCTGCAGTTAAGTACTGTTGATAAAGACTGCCACTCCAAAATCTTCATTTGCTTTGGAACCCAAGGAACACATTCTCCTTCAGCACAATTCATGCTCCCATTAATTGGGTCCTGAAGCAGCAGACCATCACACTACCACCACCATATTTTACTGTTGCTATGAAATGCTTTTAAACCAGACCACAGAGTATTTTCCCAAAGGTCTTGGGGATCATTAAGATTTTTTTCTGGCCAAATGGAGATCAGCCTTAATGTTCTTTTTGTTCAGCAGTGATTTTGGTCTTGGAACTCTGCTTTGCAGGCCGTTTTTGCCCAGTGTGGAGTCATGAACACGGACCTTAACTGAGGCAAGCGAGGCCTGCACTTCTTTGTATGTTGTTGTGTGTGGATGTTGATGTGGTCTTTTGTGGGGTTTTCATGGGGTTATTTTGTTTGGCCGGCCATTTGTGAATAATGGCTCTTACTGCGGTTGGCTAGAGTCCCAAAGTTGTAGAAATGGCTTTAAAATCTTTTCCACATTGATAGATCTCAATTAATCTCACTTTAAGTTATGTTGTGCGGGGGGGGGGGGGGGGGGGTCACTTTTTCACACAGGGACATTTAGCTTTTTTTCCCTTCGTCATTTGTTTGATGATCTGAAACGTTTAGGTGTGACAACGATGCAGAAAAAGAAGAAATCAGGGCTTTTTCACGCGTATTAAGAATTGGTTTTTAATGTCCTGGCTTCCTTGTGTCGAGCTGAGATGTATTTTGTTTAACGACAATAAAGATTTGAGATGTTTATGTGAGGGAGATTTCATTGGCTTTTCTGGACAATTTCAACTCAGTGTGGTATTCTCACGCACATGCAAAAAAACGCTGCTTTTGTCTTTGAGCAACATGAGGCTAGGACATAAAAAAGTCACTGAATGCTGCATAATTGCAGCAAGATGGAACCAGTTGGACGGCTAGGAATGTGATTTCAGACGTGCAGCTTTGCAAAGTCTTGCTCAATCAGATAGGAGTATAACTTTCACTTCAGGCCACTCTTACTTTCATTTTTTTGGAACCATTACTAAATCTAGCAAATGCATGAAAACAGGATGCAATAAAAAAAATACCAATTAAAAAACACAATTCAAAACCAGAATGATTTGTTCATTAATAAATGCCTAATATTAATTTTTTAAAAATGACAACATTTTCTAGTTTTTTCTCTTCACTGATTGATCACCAAATAAGGTTTCTGTTCTTCTATAAATGTCACCATTTAATGAAAAGCATAACTTACACTCACATATCGTTATTAAAAATAAAATTGCACCATTTTAAAGAAAAATAATAATAATAATTCTTGTTTTACAAGGTTTTGTTTTAATACACTTCATAACACAACAAAACACTGCTGTACTAGTATACTACTACTGGGGATGTCAAAACATTCCAACTATCGTTTTGATGCTAGCACATGTCAATCTACTTCAACAGTAAATGCATCAAATTGTACTTCCACGGTAAGTATACATTAGTAAGAGGTACGAATATTCACTTATTGTTTTTCTTTGGCTTTCTGTTTATTGAGACCGTGTGTGGTCTCAATAAACAGAAAGCCAAAGAAAGCGCGTTATGATTGTCGGAGTGTCCATGAATGCATCTCACGGTTGCCCCCGTGACAATGAGGAAGTGAGGAGCCCTAGCTTGGATATACATACTGTCTATATGGCTTGGAATTACATGGATTTTGATGTGTTAAGGTGAGGATAAAGCTATTAAAGACTGTAACGGTTTGGGGATGTGTTACGTCTGGGTGTCCTTGCTTTGTGCCTCTGTCTCCCTCCTGTTTGTTTTGTTTTGTTTTGTTTTTCCAGATCGCTTGATCCTGGCTGGAGGTGGAGCTGCTGAACGCACCTGAAGTTGATGACCTTGGTCGAGTACTTAAAGCCGGGCAACGCCACCCTGTGCTGCTGCCTTGCTTCCAGGTACTGTTAGTGTAATTTATGTGTTCAGCAGCTTTATCTGTTTTTCATGGGCACCCTTTTTTATTCTTTGGACTCAATACATTCAGAGTTTAACTCACCTGCCTCAGAAACTGTGGAAGTAGTATTTTAATAAAATAATATTTACTGTAATATAATGATGAATTTCTATGTATTTCAATGTGTTTTAAAAGAGAAATGATATGACATTAGATTTGCAATTTGGATGAAATGTTTTATGACTATTGCTGTATGTTTTAGGTATTTTACATTTGTACATTTCATGAAGGAAAGGTGCATTGAGGCAATTCTTTAATAATAATCCTTTCCGAATGTTCCTAAATAGGCTTTTTACTTACAAAAATCTAGAAATTAAAACCAGTATCATAAATAAACAAATCTTATTTTCAGCTGACACAAATAAACAAAAAGTTAGTGTGAGAGGTCTCACTTGCTCACATTTTGGATTTGCTAACCGTTTGTGGGCGAGTTTAAGAGCTAATATGCTAATAATCAACAAAAATAGAAATACAAAAATATGCTTGCTGACTGTATTGTTTTAAATAATGGACCAAAGTTCCCAAATTGATATAATTTTACATAAAATTTGTACATCGAATCGTTTACAAGAGATTCCCCTACTAATTGTAGATAAAAAACTTATTTCCATCTGCGATTAAATGCGATTAATTGTTAACTGTGGCCAAAATGCGATTAATCATGATCAAATATTTTAATCGATTGACAGCCCTATAAAAAACCCATTTGAATATGTTATTTGTATTGTAGATTTGTGTCTTTGTGCTGTAATTGTCCTATTTTGGCTTGGTATTTGGTATTTGGATACCCCTGCTCTATAGTAACATGTTCCCCGCAGGCTTCTCAAGGCTTCTTACTTGCGTTTGTGTTTCATAATCTCATCCATGTGCTCCCAATGCTCTGCGAGATTACGGGAAAATGTTCTCACATCCTGTTAGCTCCTCCATTGTTATGAAATATGACCTGCCTGGCAGCCTTTTTAGCCAAAGGGCCCAAATACTGCTGTCCTTGTTTAAAAAGAAAAACAGCCCAGCAGTGTCCTGGAGGTCATTGTGACAATGAATGAACCTTTTTTGCTTGTTTGTATTTCTTTTTAGAGCAGCGCTGCCAATAATCAGGAGCTAACCTCAGCGTGTCCTGTCAGGGTTCTCAGTGGGAGGCGCTTGATCCCCATTTTAAGTGTCATTTACAAAATACAGCCCGACTGTTATTAGTAATGAAAACAAAACATTGCTGCAAGAGGAAGTGGTGACTACTTTCACCCGCATCAACCCTGTGGAATTCCAAAAAATGACAGAAGACATTTGGTATCCTTTTTTTCTTTTAATAAGTAACTGGAGTGCTGATACAAAAATATGGCAATTTGCTGTGAATTACAAAACTATCTGACACTCGTGTATTAAATGTATACACACATACATTCATATCATGGCCACATTTGTGTCTTCTGGCAGGAAATGAAAGAAGAAGGTGCTAAAAAGTGTGCGATATTGTGGAAAGACATGTTTCTTTCATTTTGCAAATTTAATCATCCTGCAGAGGGGGGGAGGAGGGATGCAGTGACCCACTAACTCCCTTCAGAGAATGCTGGAAAGCCTGTGCACATACATCCCCAACAGGAAGCGACCCAGCATGCCTTGCAGGTTATACGTTACAATAAATGGTTTTATTTTCCGCGTGTTATTAACCAATGTACCGTATTTTCCACACCAGGCACACCCGATTATAAGGCACATATTAAGGCAAAGGAAGCAAAATTGAGTTAAGTGAACTTTATTCTAATATTTAACAATATACACACCAAAACAATACACAGAGTATTTTTAATGAATATTCTCCCACAAATCCACCAAAGTCCTCATCTTCTGTATCTGAATTGAACAGCTGGGCAAAGTCGGTCTCGTTGTCAACAATAGCAATAGCCATGTTTACATGAGGAGTTTTTCCTCTTTCCGAATGGAATCTTTCCGAATGACTTTTCCGAAAACAATGGTATACATGGAAAGGAATATTCCAATCTCTTGTCTACATGCGCCGCCATAATAAAACAGAATAGTTAATGGGGCATGCGCAGTAAAGCGTAAACATCAACATCACGTGATACCGACTTCCCCGAGTTTTTCTTTCACTTGTTGGAATAACTCCGTATTACGAGTTTTTCGTTCATCTAGTCTTGAAATTTAGTTTGCATCAAAAATGTATATAAAAGTATAGAAGGCAGTGGCGTCATTAGGCCTATTTTAGGGGGGCTTCATTTAAGAAAATGATTTTCTTAAGGCCCCCTAAATAATTTCATATTTTTAATAGATTTTTTTTTTTTTACAAAAAACAATCTCTGACAAATTTCATATAATAGGGTCCCCCTAAAATGTTCTTAAGCCCCCTAAATGATTTGATATTTTTTATTCATTCATTCATTCACTTTCTATCGCTTTTCCTCACGAGGGTCGCGGAGGTGCTGGAGCCTATCCCAGCTGTCTTTGGGCGAGAGGCGGGGTACACCCTGGACTGGTCATATTTTTTATTGATTTTTTTTTTTTTACAAAAAACATCTCTGACAAATTTCATATAATAGGGGTCCCTTAAAATGTTTTTAAGCACCCTAAATAATTTGATATTTTAATGGATTTTTTTTAAATTGATTTTCTTTTTTTACAAAAAAAATCTCTGACAAATTTCATATAATAGGGGTCCCTTAAAATGTTTTTAAGCACCCTAAATAATTTGATATTTTAATTGATTTTTTTTTAATTGATTTTTTTTTTTTACAAAAAAAATCTCTGACAAATTTCATATAATAGGGGTCCCTTAAAATGTTTTTAAGCACCCTAAATAATTTGATTTTTTAATTGATTTTTTTTTATTGATTTTTTTTTTTTTACAAAAAAAATCTCTGACAAATTTCATATAATAGGGCAAAAGCAGGCTAATAAGCAAGCCAATAAGCAGGCTAATATTAGCCTACCACTAATACTACTACTAGTAGTAGTCCTCAGAACCTAGTGACGCCCCTGATAGAAAGATTTAGATTCTGTTCCACAGATGGCGGTAATGCACACAAAAGCTGCTTGTCAACCGCCAATAAACAACAGAAGAAGAAAAACACCACGAAGAAGAACGCACCCTGACAACTTTTTGTTTGAGCGGGTACAAGATACCTCAATCGGATTGGGGAAAGGAATATTCCACCCATGTAATCCGATTATATATTCATTCGGATTGGCACTTTTCTTTCGGAATGAGGTGTATACAAAGATTACATTCTTTCCGTTTGAGCAAATAAACCAAATGCAATTGGAATATTTGGGTCCATGTATACGTGGATATTGCCAGGGTAGTATTACATCACTGTGTCAGCAGGAAATGGTCCAACACTCAATCAAGCGGATTGAATGGCTTGTTTACCAAAACAACTCACAGATGCACACATAATGCACACAGTGGATTTGTGAGAAAATTAAAAGCTTTTAAATGCGCCTTATAGTGCGGAAAATACGGTACCTAACCCTAACCACTACACAGTAGTTCCTCCTAAGTTAACTACTGTACTTTTGTGTACCTTTATAGTAACGTGAGAGCGGTGCGGTTGCTTAGTGTGTCATGTCTTGTGAGGGAGGCATTTGGCGTGATGTCCTCCTGTTTATGCCAGGTTGGCAAATTACACATTTTTATGGGCGTCTCAGTTACTGATGACGTTCTTGTGTCCTTTTTCACCTTAAATGTGACATCAGAAGTGGAAATATGGCCAGAATATGAACATATGAGGTTCACATCTACAATCAAAAGCTGCCGAATAGTGGCTCATTCCTTGCAGGCTTCAAACACAACCAGTGAAACTTACTGTTAAAATAGAAAATGTGATTTACATTCTTGGTCAGCAACAGGAAATGGCAAATGTCCAAGTGCCTAATGGGATCCATGCGCTGGGGGAGAACGATATACCAGGTCTCACCTCTTGCTTTCTTTCTACTGGGGGGGGGGAATTGTTATTGTTTTAAATTGAAGTCACATGATGTTTTCAATGTGTGCAATCTTGTACCTAATTGGCCAACAACATCCTCACATCCACAGCCTCCATCAGGTCCTGCACCCATTTCTTGTCCGGGTTGGCACAGACGGTGCGCTGGTTTTTGCGTCCAGACTTCTTCTTCATCACAAACCTGACCACATCATCACCCTGACGGATCAGTGACAAATCATTGCTTGTGTAGCAAAGATGTGAGGACTCACACAACAGCTCTGATGTTGCAGTCTCCATCTGTTTCCTGCATCCTGTAGCTCTCAATGTTGTACTTGGCAGTGGGTCTCATCCCGCGCACGTGGCCCAGGCAGCAGTTGCCGTAAGACCCTGCAGAGGGAAGTCAGGTCATCTAAGAAGACTCAGTCAATGTGAGTGCAGACCACCACCAGCAGGACTAGTTTAGTATTTGGTGTGTAAACCTTCACTTATTAGTATCAGCCAAATATGCATGTACGACAATATTTAGCCATTGGATTCGGGGGGGCGGCACGGTAGTCGAGTGGTTAGCGTGCAGACATCACAGCTAGGAGACCAGGGTTCAATTCCACCCTCGGCCATCTCTGTGTGGAGTTTGCATGTTCAAAAACATGCTAGGTTAATTGGCCACTGATGGCCACAAATTGTCCATTGGTATGATGTGAGTGTGAATGGTTGTTTGTCTATATGTGCCCTGTGATTGGCTGGCGACCGGTCCATGGTGTACCCCGCCTCTCGCCCAAAGACAGCTGGGATAGGCTCCAGCACCCCCGCGACCCTCGTGAGGAAAAGCGGTAGAAAATGAATGAATGAATGGATTCGGGGGGCGCACAGTGGCAAGTGGTTAGCATGCAGGCCACACAGTCAGGAGATCAGGTTCAATTCTTCGCTAGGCATGTCTGTGTAATGCATGCGTTTTTTGTCCACATTCCAAAAACATGCTAGGTTAATTGGTGACTAATTGTCCATAGGTATGAATGTGTATGAGTGTGAATGGTTGTTTGTCTATATGTGCCCTGTGATTGGCTGGCCACCAGTCCAACGTTTACCCCTCTCTCGCTCGAAGACAGCTGGGATAGGCTCCAGCATACCCACGACCCTAGTGAGGATAAGCAGCATAGAAAATGTATGGATGGATTTAGGGGGTTCAGATTCGACTATCATCCCAATGAAAATGTCATGTGATCAAGACTGTACCATTCCCACTGCATGGGAGTGCCCACAGCTGCTGCTTTACCTTCAGAATAAAGTCTTAAATTTACCACAAGAAAGTGTTCAATGTATGATATATATTGTTAATATTAGGGCTGTCAATCGATTCCATTATTTCAGTACAATTAATCACATTTGGTTCATAGTTAACTCACAATTAATCACGTTTAATCTTAGACAAAAAATGTTTTTATCTACAATAAGAAGAGATGTAAATCTCTTTATGCTAAATGATTTGATACGCAATAACTACGATAAGCTGATGTCCATGGCCTCTGATTTGGAGGTGTTGGGTCTCATCCCAGAAGCTTCACACTACAACCATCCCAAACATCTCAAACCAAACCATTTTGCTTTGTTCAATATTGAAATATTTCTGGCCGCCTTATGTTGTATATTTGTAATATGAGGTTTTAATATGACCATTTCATCTCTGACCTTTCTAATGGTTTCTTCTGTGCTCCCTCTGGATCAAAAAGCAGTGGTATCATCCACAAACAATACCAGCTTTAAGTCTTTCATGACTTTGCAAATGTTATTGATGTACAAGTTGAACAGTTTCGGTCCCAGTATTGACCCCAGGGGAACTCCGCACGTATTATATGAACTTGCAGATGTGTGTTCTCCTAGCTTTACATATTGCTTTCTGTCAGCTAAGTAGTTTTTGAACCAGTTCAGAACTAATCCTCTTATTCCGTACCTTTCTAATGTAGTTATTAGGATGTCATGATTGATTTTATCAAAGGCTTTTGTCAGATCCATGAATACTGCGGCCGCACACTTCCTATGATCTATAGCAGGGGTGCTCATTAAGTCGATCGCGAGCCACCGGTCGATCGCGGAGGTGGTACTGGTCGATCGCTGGTCGATCGCGGCGTGACATTAAAAAAATATCATCCCAGCATCAATGCCGTCACTTGATTGATATACAGGGCAGCCATTCAGATGACAACTGAATGTTGACCAATCAAATCAAACAACGTCTCTAAGTGCAGCAGAACTTACGATGTCAGCCTATCATCCATCCCCGTTACTTGATTGACATACAGGACAACCAATCAGATGACAACTGAATTTTGACCCTTAGGTCACCGCTCATGCGTAAACAACGATGCAAAGTGCTAAGCTAGTCGGCGAATTGCGAGATTTTAAGCCCTCGCTAAAGTTTATGGTCACTAAAATGAGTGAAGGAGCTGGACCAAGTAAAAAGGCAAAAACTGGACCAAGTAAAAAGGCAAAAAACATATCACTTCCATACGGATATGGAATATTATACGGATATTATGATACGGATATTATCCATGACTGATAAACATTTGGAAGTGTGCTTGAGGCTGGCTATCAGCAGCTACTGTCCGGACTATGCATCCCTGGCTGGTTCAATTCAGTGCAAGTCATCAAAGTAAACTCAGGTAATTACAAAAAATGTTAATAGTTAATTAT